>NC_066531.1:15250893-15439248 GCF_024679095.1 Eriocheir sinensis | reverse complement strand
CGCTTTGCAGGCACCAGACTGGTATGACCACTGGTTGGAGACGGTGGTCGAGGCGCTCATTCTTGGCTAGCGATTTTGGGGAGGAAGCTAAGGACACTGCAGGTCCATCTGTCGTGAATGTAGTGTACCTGGGAAAACGCGTGAGAGTCCTGAGCTGCGAGGACCTGAACCCAGAGGCGAGGGCGACGAGGAACAGGGTGCGTATTAGGAAATCCATTTCTGATGGTCTGTCCTGGTACCTAGTGGAAGATAGAGACGTTATAACCTTTTCTAGGGACCAAAAACGGATGTCTCTTCTAAGGAGGAAGGCGGTGGCTGAATCGACAGAGTAACAGCACCGCGTTCAGGAGGACGCGAGTTCAATCCCCGCCCGGTGCCACTAAGCTGGGATTTTTCAGCCGCCGCCGAGTGGCTTAAAACTACCCACATGCTGTCCAGAAGACCACCTATCAACCCGGACTCTAGATTCTAGGATTAAAGATGAGCCCCGGGAGGGCAGCATGAGCCAATGCAAGATGGTGCCACTATAAACACTCGCCTGCGCCAGAATGGGCTGGGCCGACTATCAACCCCCACCGGGAAGAAGCCTACCGGCGCTATAGGCCGCGACGTAAAAAAAAATAAAAAAAATAAAAAAAAAAAATAAATAAATAAAAGGGGAGGGTCATGGTGAAAGAGGCCACGCTTAAGGAGCTGAACTGAGCGGGGTCTAGGACAATTCCCCAGCCATATTTAAGAGGGTCAGCAAGGGCGGCAAGGTGAGTTGCAATTGTTTATGGCGCCCTCTTTTTCGTGTGGGAAAGAACAGAAAGAAACTCCAAGACAGTGGCCTCGGTGATTCTGTTTACACGCCTTTCTTTCACAAAGGATCGGAAACCCCTCGAATTAGATTCATATTGCCTTACTGAGGAAGGACGAAAGGCAGACAACATGCCCTCTACAGCTCTCGAGGGATAGAGGCGTCCTAGGGAGACCCGGATAAATTCCATGCGTGAAGCGCCAGCGTGGAAAAGAGCCTGCCATGGCGAATCCCCTCGAGAGTATAAGGTTCTAGCGGGAGAGGGGAGGGACACCGTTTGTGAAGTTCCGCGAACCACGGCGCTGCCAATGTTACCCTGCCTCTGAAGGACCTCAGACGATGCAGTACTTTCAGAAGGATGTTCGTACATGGAGGAGGGAACAGATAAATGAACTCCCACCTGTTCCATCGTTCGGTGAAGGCGTCCGGACCGGTCTCCGTTGTCCGGACTCCTCTGGCGAGGAACTTGGGAAGCCTGGCCGATGTCTTGGAGGCGAAGAGGTCGATCTGCGGTGTTCCCCACCTCCTGCATAGGTCGTCGAAATACTCCCCTCTGAGGGTCCATTCTACTGAGGAACCCTTGAAGCGGGAGACGACATCCACCCACTCGTTGTCCTCCCCTGGCAGGTGCATGGCCGACTGGGAAACGCGACGAGGCTCTGCCAGTTCAAATATCTGTTCCGAGAAGGACAGGAGGGTTTCTGAACGGGTGGTGCCCTGCCTGGCGAGGCAGTGGACAGTAGGGTGGATCGTTTTTATGAAGATCTTAATTTTTTTTTTTCAGAAAGTTAGCTGTTCATATGTATGTCAACAAATGATGGACGATGGACTGACGGAGTGGATCATCCGTGCCGAGCGGCCGCTATTTCGCTGACGTCATTTTGAGTTCATTATTAACGTCGACGGATCCGTCAAAACGGAATAGTGGGAGCCTCGCCTTACTCATTTCCCTCACCTCCTTCCTTTCCCTCCATCCCCTCCTTTCCTCCCTTATTCTCTCTCGCCTCCCTTTCACTCCATCCCCTCCTTTCTCTCCCCTCCCTTCTCTTCCATCTCTCCTCCCTTACTCTTTCTCTCTCTCTCCTTCCTTTTCCTCCTGTCCTCCCTTCCCAGTTCCCACCTTCCTCCTCCCTTACTTTCTCTCCCTCGCCCCTCCCTTCTCTTCCATCTCCTCTCCTCCCTTACTATTTCTCTCCCTCTCCTTCCTTTTCCTCCTCTCCTCCCTTCCCTGTTCACACCTCCCTCCTTCCTTACATTCTCTCCCTCTCCTCCCTTACTCTTTCTCAGTCACGTTGTTTTGTTTAGAGGTGAGCCGAGTACCGCCCCCCTCCCCACCGTCCCACTTTGACCCGTTCTATTGTTATATATTTCCATTTTTTTATATTCCCCTTCCTTCTGTTTCCTCCATTCCTTCTTTCCTCTTCTTTGTTCTTCTGTAATTCTCCTTTATCACACTTCTCATATTACTGTTATTATAATTATTATTATTGTTATTATTATTATTATTGTTATTATTATTATTGTTATTATTGTTATTATTATTATTATTATTATTATTATTATTATTATTATTATTATTATATTATCTTTATTATCTCTCTCTCATATAGGAGAAGAAGAAGAAGAAAAAAACTATTAAAACAAGAACAAGAAAAAAACGACCTCTATCTGTGGAAAATGATTATAATTGGTTTCATGCACTTAATTAATATTCCTTCCTTTACTGTTTTCTATTATCATATTACGAGTCTTATCATTTTCTCCACTGCATGAATATTGCACACATGTTTATTGTATTAACTGAAAATCACACAGTATGCGCTAACCACTCTTGCAGGAAGGCTGTTACAGTGGCGGACGACTCAATTCGAGGAAGGAAGGAAGGAAGGAGGGAGGGAGGGGGCGGAAAAGCAATTTATTCTCTTCTTTATTCTTTGTTCAAAATCTCATAATAGAAGGGTGTCGATCCAGTGCAGATGTAGCTAACAGATGTGGCGTAGAGGACCTGGAAACAGTTTCTTTTTTCCTTTTTTATATATGACCTAAAGCGCCGGCAGGCTTTTTTTTATTCGGGGTCTAATGGTGGGCCCGAGCCCGTTATGGCGCAGACAATTGTTTATAGTGGCGCAATTATTATTGGCTCATGCTGTCCCCCGGAGATCTTTCTTGACTTCACTTGCATAGCATCTTCTAGAGTCCGGGTTGGTGGGTAGTCTTCAGGACAGCATGCGAGTAGTCTTAGGCCCCTCGGCGGTGACTGAAGAATCCCAGGTGGTTAGCGGCGGATTCCAACCCTCATCATCATCAAACCTGCGAATGCGGGGCCGGCATAGCCACTCCGCCACCACCTCAGAAACATGGAAACATGGAAATGCAGGCAACATAAAGCCTATTGGCTCATTACGAGGTTGCCGGCTTTGGTGATTTAATCTGCTCGACAGCCACTTGGGGCCTGGGGAGCAGATGAAAGCACCTCGATATTGAGGAGCAGATGAAAGCACCTCGATATTGAGGAGCAGATGAAAGCACCTCAATATTCAGTTTACTCCCGACGCAGCGAAGTGAAGGTCGATTCTATATTTGAAGGAGTTGATAGTATTCGCATTTACTACTTCTGAAGGAAGATTGTTCCAGTGACGGATGACTCGGTTTGAAAAGAAACTCCTTCCGATGGGAAAGACTCCGATGGTTTGGACATCTGAAGAGAGCAGGGGAGGATACAGTGCTGGGAGTTGTGGAGAGATTAGCAAGACAGGGTATCTAGTGCAGCTAGATGTGGCTAAAAGATGTGGAGTAGAGAACCTGGAAACAGTGCTCAGAAGGGAGACTCCTATAGTTCGGACATGTGAAAAGCAGGGGAGGATACAGTGCTGGGAGTTTTGAAGAGATTGAAAGTAAAAGGAAGGAGACCAGTTGGTAGACCTAGGAAAAGGTGGAGAAGGTGTATACAGGAAGACTTGGCAGTGATGGGATTGGATGAGCATCAGGCAGAAGACAGAGCAGAATAGAGGAGACCAATAAAGCGTCCAACCGCTCAGGAAGAGTGAAAACGGACGTTAAACGAAATTATGATGATGATGATGATATCTCATAATAGAAGAAGAAAATAACAGAACTAAGAACATTAAGTGACCTTGGATACGTTCAGTTCACTCCCGACGCAGTAAAGTTACTGTCAGTGGAAATGGAGTTGATCGTTTCCGCACTGACTACTTCTGCGGGGAGGCTGTTCCAGTGGCGGACGACTCTGTTCGAGGAAGGAAGTATGGAGGAGGGAGGGATGGGGGCGAGAGTTTTTATTATTTTCGTTAATCTTATTCTCTCGTTCCATCTCATCCTTCCACATGCTACCTGCCACATATACTTCAATACTCTGTTACTTAACTTTACTTTATGATCATTTCACTTTACTTTCAGATTAAATAAGTTAACTTCCTCTGCATTGCGCCACGTAGGGCTACAGCAGACGCTTTTAAAATTAGGAATAGCAGACGCTTTTAAAATTAGGAACAGGAATCGCTTTTAAGATTAGGAACAGCAGACGCATTATACATTAGGAACAGCTGACACATTATAAATTAGGAACAGCAGACACATTTAAAATTAGGAAGAGTAATCACTTAAATTAACTTGAGAAACAAACAAAGATTAACGTGATCCTGAGGGGAATTAAACACCCGTTTATTATATATATACATGTCTGTACATCATCAAGACCCCAAGACCCAGACCAGACATTCCTTTTATCCCAATTGGAGATGATAGCAAGATCTGAGGTTAAGCATTCTGCAGCCTCAGTCTTATAAACTAAAATAGATTTTTACGACAATTTCAATAATATGATTAATACTGACAAATGTGTCCTATGCGTAGACTATCATATAACATCGTAGACGCCATGACACCAGGTTGCCAGACCTCGATAATTCACACCTCAGTCTCGGGTGCCGCGACGAAAGCCAAGGCTGCAACACAGAGACGGCTTTGGCACAGCACAACTATAACTCTTCCTCCTCATCTCTCTCCGTTCCCTTCCCTCCTCTTCCTCCTCACTCAGGCTTAGTGATGCGGAAGACGAAGACGAGACCCTCCTTGTCACAGAAATAGTTTGGGACGGTGCGCCGCTCCACCTGAAGGAATTATGACCATCATTTCAAATACATGACCTTCTCCCGCTGGCCAGCTCCTGACCATCTTCTTATACCAGTGTCGTGACAGGCGCCCATACAGTGAACAGCCCCGCCAGACAGAAACCTTGATTAGAGTAAATGTTTTCTTGTACCAACGTTGCCAGATAGTTGTACTCAGCCTCTTATATATTTACCAACTTCCGACCCAAAACCGTCTCCTGGGGCTCAATAACTAAATTCATTTATATCTGTCGTTAAAATAGTTAATTCCTGATGTTTCTTGGCAATAGTTAGGTGTCAAAAAACGGTAAATACTATGCTCTGAGTACGATAATCTGGCAACGGTGCTCCCTACCTTCTTCCACTTCCCGTCCGCCTCCAGCTGGTCCATGTAAGGCTCCAGCTTGTCCTTGTAGGAAGGCACGGTCTGTAGGTGCTCATGGCGCATCACGATGATCACGAAGCCTCCTGGAGTACCGGAGAGGAGGAAATCAGTTAATCATTGGGGCATACGCTAGGGGGCGCGTCGTCTTGCCCACCTTAGGAAGACCGCCTCAAGGTTTATTCCATGCAAATCTGAAGTCTCTATGTAGGCTCTTTCCAATCCTAAACGGCGCCTAAGTTCGCCTGTTTGAAAAGCCTCTAGTAAAAGTTGCTGGGATTACCATGAACTGTTTAGCGATCCTATAGTAGGAGTAGGTAGGAAGACACCTACCGAACGGGTGTGACCTACTCCCGGTGAGGATATATGAGAAGCGAGGAGGATGCTGAAGCCCTTCAAAGACCCATCCCATGTCCTTACTAACCGTTTCCCTTATGTCTCATCAACACCAGAGAGCAGTTCAGCATGCTAAAGACAGTTCCTCTCTCTTTCTACACCACACTATATTCATACAACACACACACCTTTTCCCAAAATTCAAAATTATAAATGGCGAAAAATAACAATGCCTCGAAGTCCCCGCCTGGGGGGAGGGGGGGGACCATAATTTCCCCCAGGGAGGACTCCCATTCTGGCTGCCGACTTGAGAGGTGTCCTGATAACTCTTCGAACCTCCTCCTTATCAATTTCTGCAACATTCGCGGTCTTCGTTTTAATTTTCATTCTGTGGAACACCATCTCTCCTCCTCTAAACCTCACCTTCTCTTCCTCACCGAAACACAGGTTTCTGAGGCTGCTGACAGCAACCTCTACTTTGTTCCCTCCTACTATCTCTATCCTAAATTTCAATCCAAAGCTGGATGCTGCGCCTACGTGCGCAACGACATCACTTGCTCTCGTGCCCACGACCTTGACTCTTCTGAATTTTCCACCATCTGGCTAAGACTTCATTTTCATTCTATTACTAAATATATCTGTGCTGTTTATCTATCACCTAACTCTATAAATATGTAAAATTCTTTGAATATTTGAATTATAAAGTGGAGCACATCTTGACTCACTCTCCCTTCGCTGAAATCTCCATCATGGGAGATTTCAATGTTCATCACCAGCTTTGGCTTTCATCCTCTTTCACACACCAGCCTGGTGAACAAGCCTACAACTTTGCTATCCTCAACGACCTAGAGCAGTTGGTTCAGCACCCTACACGTATTCCCGACCGTCTTGGAGAGAGGCCCAACATTCTAGACCTCTTCCTTACCTCTAATCATTTTACTTACTCTGTCAAACTGTTCTCTCCGTTGGGCTCCTCCGATCATAACCTTATTTCTGTTTCCTGTCCTATCGTTCCTGTACATCCTCTGGACCCACCGAAGAGGCGATGCTTCTGCCATTTTGCTTCAGCTCGGTGGGACGATCTGAGGATGTACTTTTCCGATTTCCCGTGGAATGATTACTGCTTCCAGGAGAGAGACCCCTCTGTGTGTGCCCAGTGCATCTCAGAGGTGATTGTCTCTGGAATGGAGGCACACATTCCACGTTCTTTCTCTACTCCTCATGCTAAAAAGCCTTGGTTGAATCATGCTTGTTCTCGTGCTGTTAAAGATAGAGAGGCATCTCACAACGCTAACTATGACCTTTACATGTCAGCCCGGAATCGTGCCATATATATTATCCGACTTACCAAAACTTCTTTTATCAATAGAAAATGTCAACACCTTGCTTCTTCTAATTCTTCCCGTGACTTCTGGCATCTAGCCAAAAATATCTCCTTCAATTTCACTTCTTCATCTTTCCCTTCTCTCCTTAACCCTGACGGCAGCACTGCCGTCTCATCTGTCTCTAAGGCTGAACTCTTCGTTCAAACTTTCTGTAAAAACTCAACCCGGGACGATTTTGGGCATATTCCTCCTACTCATCCCCCCTCTGACTCCTTTATGCCCGTTATTAAGATTCTTCCAAATGATGTTTTCTATGCCCTCTCTGGCATCAACTCTCAGAAGGCTTATGGACCTGATGGAGTGCCTCCTATTGTCCTTAAAATCTATGCTTCCGTGCTGACACCCTGCCTGGTCAAACTCTTTCGTCTCTGCCTATCAACATCTGCCTTCCCTTCCTGCTGGAAGTATGCCTTTGTACAGCCTGTGCCTAAGAAGGGTGACCGTTCCAATCCCTAAAACTACCGCCCTATAGCTTTACTTTCCTGTCTATCTAAAGCTTTTGAATCAATCCTTAACCGGATGATTCAAAAGCACCTTTCCACTTCTAACCTTCTATCTCATCGCCAGTATGGGTTCCACAATGGGCGTTCTACAGGCGATCTTCTTGCTCTCTTAACTAACTCTTGGTCATCCTCTCTTAGCCATATCGAAAGCCTACGATAGAGTCTCTGGCACAAGACTTTGCTTACTAAACTACCCTCTTTTGGATTATATCCCTCTCTCTGTTCCTTTATTTTCAGTTTCCTTTCCGGCAGTTGTATCTCTGCGGTGGTAGACGGTCACTGTTCTTCCCCTAAACCTATCAACAGTGGCGTTCCACAGGGCTCTGTCCTATCACCCACTCTCTTCTTGTTATTCATCATTGATCTTCTTTCAATAACAAACTTTCCTGTCCACTCATACGCCGACGACTCAACTCTGCATTATTCAACTTCTTTCAATAGAAGGCCATCCCAACAGGAAGTACACGACTCCAGACTGGAGTCTATCATTTCCGATTGTGGTAAAAGAAACCTTGTGTCCTTCAATGCCTCAAAAACTCAATTTCTCCACCTATCAACTCGACACAATCTTCCAAACACCTATCCCCTATTCTTCAACAACACTCAGCTGTCACCTTCTTCAACACTAAATATCCTCGGTCTATTCTTAACTCAAAATCTCAACTGGAAACTTCATATCTCCACTCACGCTAATTCAGCTTCCTCGAGGTTGGGCGTTCTGTATCGTCTCCTCCAGTTCTTCTCCCCCGCACAGTTGCTATCTATATACAGGGGCCTTGTCCGCCCTCGTATGGAGTATGCATCTCACGTGTCTCATCACCTCTCCTCTTCCAACTTATAGTTTTCTACCTCTTAAATTCCGTCGCGATGTTGACTCTTTTTATCTTCTATCGCTATTTTCACGCTGACTGCTCTTCTAACTTGCCTCCCTCCCTCCCGCGGCCCCCTGCACACGACTTTCTACTCATGCTCATCCCATACTGTCCAAACCCCTTATGCAATATTTAACCAGCATCTTCACTCTTTCATCCCTCACGCTGGTAAACTCTGGAACAATCTTCCTTCATCGGTATTTCCTCCGGCCTACGACTTGAACTCTTTCAAGAGGAGAGTATCAGGACACCTCTCCTCCCGAAATTGACCCCTCTTTCGGCCACCTCTTTTGATTTTTTATCAGGAGCAGCAATTAGCGGGCTGTGTTTTTAGATTATTGTTTCCTTTTTTGGCGCCATTGAGCTGTCTCCTTTGTTGTAAAAACATTCTCACGCTCACGCACGCACGCACGCACGCACGCACGCTCGCTCACCGTTCTTTGCGACGCGCACCAGGTCGTCGAGGCCACTGAGTGGGATATGACCTTCGCCCATACCACCCGAGGTGACCACCAGGTCGTATGTGTCTGAGAGAGAGAGAGAGAGAGAGAGAGAGAGAGAGAGAGAGAGAGAGAGAGAGAGAGAGAGATGTATAAGAAAAATACGTATATTAATCTTTATATATATGAAACAACAACAATAACAATAATTCCATTCACACAGCTCTCCTGGACAGAGTGGAGTCTAAGGGTCTTTGTCTCATCAGCTCTCCTCCTCTTACTGACAACCTTCTACCTCTTAAATTCCGCCGCTATGTTGCCTCTTTTTCTATCTTCTATCGATATATTCATGATGACTGCTCTTCTGAACATGCTTACTGCAGCCTCCCTCCCTCCCGCGGCCCCGCTGCACACGACTTTCTACTCATGCTCATCCCTATACTATCCAAAACCCTTATGCAAGAGGTAAACTCTGGAACAACCTTCCTTCGTCTGTATTTCCTCCTGCCTATGACTTGACTTATTTCAAGAAGAGTGTATCAAGACACCTCTCCACTCGAAATTGACCTCTCTTTTGGCTACTCTTTACTTTAATCTTTTATGGGAGCGGCGAGTAGCGGACTTTTTTTTGTGTGTACTCTTGTTGAACTTGAGCCGTGTCCTTTGATGTAAAAAAACAAATCACTAATACCTTTGGGCACGGTGGAGTGTCCGCTGCCGATAAACTCCAGGAAGTCGTTGGTATAGATGCCAGTCTCCCGTTGCTTCATCATGCCCTCCGACGGGTCCACAGCGTCTATGTGCCTGTGGGAGTGGCTGTAGTTGTAGTAGTAGCAGTATTAGAAGTAGAAGTTATAGCATTAGTAGTAGTTGTTGGGAATCAGTAAATTTACCCTACCCAACAGTTAGGTCACTCGCAAAGTGGATAACACACCCGTCAGACAATCCCAAAGAAACAAGTGCTTACCAGCTATTAGGTGGTGAAGGTATCCAACAAGCAACCCCAGACAGCCGAACATATAATAATCCTACCGGATCCGTGTAGTAAAAATCTATCTGTCTCAAATAACTGCTGGGGGCACTTAGCTGAGAAGCGGGTTTCAAAAGATACTGTTGTCTCTGAAGTCTCGTTGCCGGGTGTAGTATCCCTCGAGTCAGGTAACAGAAGGCACACTGCGTCCGAGTTAATGGGTGGGCTGCGGTGCCTTGGTCTTTACTTTGTGAAGGCCGGTGGTGGAGTGAGAGAAAACCAACCACGTGGGTCTGAAGCGATATTTTGAATTTATCTCGCCAGATGGCGTGGCTTTCCTCTCTGTTTCCATCGGTTAAATTAAATAATCCTTGCTCTTTAATTGTAATTCAGCAAGAACAATTAGTTATTATTTCATGAAAGGAAACACTTCACTATTGTTATTCCTTTCATGGTAAATATGGTTAGTCTTCAGGCAGTGAATAAGTTGATTCCGTTTCGGTTTGGGAACCGATGATCGAAGTATTTAAGTACCCTCCGAGGCTTATTTGAGCTCAGACGATACTCATAGTTGGCTTGAACTGTCGGCCCGATCTGCGAGAGCAGTACCTCTCCCGGTGTTGTGATGTACATGAGAATGTTTCCCTTTCCCTAATGCTGGGAGAAAAGGCGCTCACCCCTGGACATGACGTCATAGGGTATCTGCAGGAGATGGGCATCCTCCATCTCTTGTAGGGTCTCTTCATAGAAAGTTATTTGTATTTCACTAATGTATTTTTAATAAACATTTTATTATATTTTAAACTAGTGCTATATCTGAATGGACCATTTCAAAACTATCTTCCTAATAACTTTTATCACCCTTAGATTATTTTAATTATTTGCCTTCCATTTTATTACTCCGGTGCCATATGACCAAGATGTTGCGGCGCCATGAAAGAAACTCTAAATCAATCAATCAATCAATCCCTCTAATCCCAAGCCATTCATAACACCACGCAGTCGTATTATGAATGTATGTAAATTCCATAAATAGATAACGTACAGACTAACAGTGAGACAAAACGTCATGCGCAGGTCATCGCTAGATCTGTAAACAATGGGGGTTTCCCCGGGCCAAGCCACAGGGCTCCATTTTAAGTTAGAGTCGATGGACTATAGTAATGCCGCTCCTACCCGCTCCCAGTTCCCACCCAGCGGCCCTGCCTCTACACAAGCTTCTGTAATTTCCAACACATCGTCTTCATCTCTTGGCGTTGGACTCGTGTTGAGGCTGAGGCACTGGCAGGCAGAAGGCAGTGGACTGGAGGATATTTAAGTATGGTGACCGGCCATCCCCCTGTCTGCGGCCCTGCGGCACCCACCTGAAGCCTTCCCGGTGGAGTTCGCGGCCCACGCAGCCCGTCCCGGCGGCCACGTCCAGCACCCTGGCCTTGGCTCGCCGCTCCGGGGGTACCCAACGCAGCGCCTCCTCCAGCGTGATGGCGGGGCCACGGTACCCGCCTTTCCAGATCATCTAAGGGGACGGGGAAGCGGGTGATTACAGGTGCGTACCCCACGGGCCGCATCACTTCACTCCCGGACCTCACGGAGTAGTCGCCGGTATAACGCAAAATCATTCCAGCGATACCCCATGATTCTGCGTAGGCACTTGGTACTGAAGGCATCTCTCTCTCTCTCTCTCTCTCTCTCTCTCTCTCTCTCTCTCTCTCTCTCTCTCTCTCGCACCACGATCCGGTCTGAAGAACTCCTGGAGAAGTGCCGTAGGCTCATCCAGCAGCATAAGTCTAAATCCCCTAACATTTTGATTTCAGGAGTTCTACCACGGACTTGGGCGGAGGGCGACTTTTTCAGTAAGGCCTTCAGTCTAAACAACCGCTTACAGACTCTTTGTAGGGAGCTTGACGTGGAGTTCTTAAACGCATGGGACAATTTCTATGGACAAAGTGAGCTCTTCCACAGGGACGGATTGCACCTTTCTCCCATCGGGGCAGTCAGATTCGGAAGGCTCCTCAACGACGCAGTACGTGTCATCCGAGCAAAAAACGAGTCACAGCCACGTCCCCCCACCCCACCCGTGTAAATAGACGCCGTGCATCGCAACAAACCCGTAACCGTGATCCCGCGTGATCCTGATGAACTGAGATGTCTTGCTCTAACATAAAATTTTGACATAATTGCTATAACCGAAACATTTATCGACACCACAAATATTGATTTAAGTTCCGAATACAACAGACTCTTCAACAAAGATCGTGTAAACCGTAGAGGCGGTGGCGTCGCCCTTTATGTCAAAAGCTATTTGCAACCCACTAACAAAACACCGGGGAACAGTAACGTTGAACATTTGTGCGTGCGAGTAAACATTGCAAAAGTCAATTTAAATATATCTGTCACCTACAGACCTCCCGGGCAATCACTCGATGACGACCTTGAAATGTACAGCGTCTTAAGACAGTCACTTAATAACAACGACTCACTGATATTAGGAGACTTTAACCTCCCCCATATCGACTGGGCGACACTGTCAGGTACAGAAGGCGAGTCACATAGAATGATCGAATTTCTAGAAGAAAATTATCTAAGCCAAATGGTTTCTGAGCCAACTCGACAAAATAATATACTCGACCTTGTTATAACGACCCTCGGTGTTTAATACTAACAGTCTTCCTCTCGCTCCCACCAACACCAGTACTATTGTAAATCTCGAGCATGCATTGCCTAATTTTGAAATAACAACCGATGAAGTCCTTAAAGCTCTCCATTCACTTAAAACAAATAAAAGTCCAGGACCCGACAAAGTATATCCTATACTGCTTAAAGAAACAAAGAGCGAAATACTCTCCTCCTTCACTACCGTATTCAATATGTCCTTGCGACCAGGCATCGTCCCTTCGGATTGGAAAAAGGCTAACGTGACACCGATTTTTAAGAAAGGAGACAAAAAAATACCAGGTAACTACCGACCCATTAGTCTAACTTCAATTGTAGGTAAGCTACTCGAGAGCATAATTAGAGACATATTTTGTGAGTTACCTCGAAAGCCACTCATTAATTGGGGATTCACAACATGGCTTCCGTAACAAAAGATCCTGCCTGTCAAACCTACTGACCTTTTATAACGGTCTCTTCTCAATTTATGACGTAACCAAATCAGTGGACGTAGTCTATCTTGATTTCCAGAAAGCGTTTGATAAAGTCCCACATCATAAATTACTTTATAAATTAAAGCAAATAGGCATTGACGGTCAAGTAAAAAAATGGATCGCGAATTGGTTGAGCAACAGACAACAAAGAGTTGTGATTGACGGATTTAACTCAGAGTGGGCGCCTGTCACTAGTGGCGTCCCTCAGGGCTCGGTCCTTGGCCCAGTGCTCTTCATTATTTACATCAACGACGTGGATGTTGGACTCAATAACCGCATTAGTAAATTTGCAGACGACACAAAGATTGGTAACTCGGTTCTTACTGACGAAGACAGGCAAAGCCTCCAAGAGGATTTGCACAAAATTTCAGCTTGGTCTGATAAATGGGAGATGCCCTTTAACGTAGACAAGTGCCAGGTCCTTCAAGTTGGAACAAAAAATAAGAAGTTCGATTACGAAATACACGGCGTTAAACTCACAAGCGTTCAGTGCGTTAAGGACCTGGGGATTAAAATCGCGTCAAACCTCAAATTCTCACATCAATGCATCGATGCAGCAAATAAAGCGAACAGAATGTTGGGCTTCATTAAAATAAACTTTTTATTCAAGAATAAATATGTAATACTTCCGCTCTACAATAGTTTAGTCAGACCCCACTTGGAATATGCGGTACAGTTTTGGTCTCCCCACCATGCAAAGGACATTGCTAAACTAGAAGGTGTTCAGCGTCGAGCAACAAAAATGATCCCTTCCTTGCGCAACAAATCTTACGAAGAAAGGCTTTCCACCCTTAACATGTTCTCTCTTGAGAAACGTCGCCTCCGAGGAAAACTGATCGAATGTTTTAAAATACTTAATGGTTTCACGAATGTAGACATAACAAAATTGTTTATGATCGATGACACTTTGCGAACGAGGAACAATGGCACAAAACTCAAATGTAGACAAGTAAATTCAGACTGCACCAAATTTTTCTTCACCAACGTTGTAGTGCGAGAATGGAATAAGCTCCCACCATCAGTGGTCCAGTGTAACACGATTGACTCCTTTAAAAACAAGCTCGACCGTCACTTCCTTGAACTTAATATTAACTAGAGAAGAAAAGCAACGTTTTGGGGCCATCTGATTAATGTAAAATCACTTAGGTTTAAGGACAGACCACCTAGTCTGGACCATGGGGTCTGTGTGGTCTGATTTTCTATGTAAATTTATGTAAATCTCTCTCTCTCTCTCTCTCTCTCTCTCTCTCTCTCTCTCTCTCTCTCTCTCTCTCTCTCTCTCTCTCTCTCTCTCACCATCTCCTCGTAGTTCTCGGACCACTCGTCGTAGCCGGCCGCCATCTCCTCCGGCGTGACCCCCGACCTGTGGACGTTCTCGTTCGCCCTCATTGCCACGTCGCCCCGACTGCCGCCCTCAGACATTATCCTGCAGCAGGGAAGAGACGGGAGAATCACAGGCAGGGCATGACTACAGTACATTACAATTCCTTTATACATCCTTTATATATTTACGAAGGTAGGTACGGTTTTCTAGCCCTGCGCCGCACTCCTCGCTGATTTGACGGCTGGCTCTCAAGCTCCGCCCACCTCCATGACAGGTGTGGCCCGCCTCTCTCTCTCTCTCTCTCTCTCTCTCTCTCTCTCTCTCTCTCTCTCTCTCTCTCTGGAATGGAATAGACTAAGCAATCACATAGTTAGTGCATCGACGATAGCTTGGTTTAAGAGTAGACTGGATAGCTACATGGACGAGGATGGCAGGTGATAGTGAGGTGTGGGTGCAGTAAGGCTCTCCGGCTTATTGCACGGCCAGCTGAAGTTGCTCTCTCTCTCTCTCTCTCTCTCTCTCTCTCTCTCTCTCTCTCTCTCTCTCTCTCTCTCACGCACACACACACACACACACACACACACACACACACAGGCTTCACGGTCTGACAGGGCGACGGTTCGAGCCCGCTCAGGCCGGATTCTTTCCGTTGACTAGGAGTGGTTACTATCCCCCCTTGAGCAAAGGGGATCGACGATAAAGAGCACTTGCTCATGTTGGGAGGGTACCTGCTGCTGGCGATTACGAGTCCAACTCGTGATCAGGTCGTGGTGAATTACACACACACACACACACACACACACACACACACACACACACACACACACACTTTACACGTGGCAATTCCTGGCCGGCAATACAGCCGCGACGATCTAGCGGCTAGACCGTCTGGGTGCTCTCGGGAGAAAGTACCTTCACACGTGGGAGGACCCGCCGGGAGCATCAAGACGTAAACTGCTAGTAAATGCAAGGGCATGAATTCACCCCAGACACCCCAAAAGGCTACTACCATATCTTAAAACCACAATGATTTTGGTCCATCAGCCTAATATTGTAGAAATACTTTAGTAAACGAGTTTTATCATAAGTAGTATTGATTGATTGACTGATTGTTTATTGTTGCATTTAACAACAAAGGAGAAGGGAGGAACATGCCATCCCAACCCCCAGGCATTACATAGTGTGATTATATAATACACGAAAATAACCGTTCCTTATACCTCCTTCGATATCTCGCAAAGAGATAAACATTTCCCACAATGTTGCTGCCACTCCATCAAAAGTTGTTTTGCGCAGACTCTGCTTCTTGTAGAGCTTATCTTGTGGGTCCCACAAGTGTCGATGCTGTCTCACTTCCTCTAGCAATGCCACCTCGGCCTCCCGGCTCCAAATATTGTTATCTGCATCTGTCATTTCTTGTTTTATTGGCGCCGACATGTTGTTTACCTGGCCGCCAGTCGGCAATACAAGACGGACACGCTCAGCTGCAGAGAACTTGCCGCGAGAAGAGCTCCCAGACCCAGACCCAGACCAAAAATGCTGCCGCGCCTGTATTGCCAGCCGCGAATTGCCAGGTGTAAAGCCGCCTTTAGAGGTGAGGTTCGTGATTTAAATGAGAAGAGATCGGTTTAAGTGAAGAGGGAGTTTTTTTGGAGAGTAATGGATATGAAAGTGAGAAAGTAGTTCATAGGGTCGAGAGGAAGAAGGGAATAAAACTAACAGAAAAGGAGAAAGGGTGGAAAGTGACATATACGAATATTAATGGAATAGTTTCATCGTAGATAGAATTAACGACTATTTGAAAGACAAAGAACCTGATATTGTGGGGCTGACGGAAACTAAGTTGTGACTCAATTGAGGTGGTGGGGATTGGAGAAGGTGCAAACAACATATGGAGGAGAGACAGAAAGATAAAACAGGGAGGAGGTATGATGTTAATGGTTAAAAAAGGCATTAGGGTGAAGGAGGTAATTGAGGGTGAAGGCTTGACAGAGGTGTTGAAAGTGAAAATTGTGGGTGCTGAAGGAAGAAGGAGGCATTATGTAGTAGGGTATGTGCCCCCATGAACAAGCGTATGGGGTTGCGGGAATATAAACAAATGATACAATAGACGGTGAGTTGCAAGGATGAAATGTTGAGGGCGTATGAGAGAATACTTATAATGGGTGATTTCAACTGCATGGAGGTAGAATGGGAGGATTGGGAGACGCAGGGAGCAGACGAGTCGTGGGGAGGAAGACTCCTGCGACTGGCAGTGGAACATGTGCTGACTCAGTGGATCAAGGAACATACCAGATTCGGGAAAGAAGGCGAGGCATCAAGACTAGACCTGGTATATATTTAGTAAGGCGCCGGAAATAATAGAAAATCTTAACGTAGATTGTCCAATAGCGAAGAGTGACCATGAGGTTGTGGACTTTGAAGTATCAGAAAATAAAACGATTGACCGAAAAGAAAATCACAAAATTGGGAGAAGCAACTACTGTGACTTTGTTAGCATGATAACCTTTTTTGAAAATGCAAATTGGAGTGGGCTGTTCAAAGCCAAGAGTACACAGGATAAGTGGGAGGCGTTTTTAAAGCTATACAAGGAAGCCGAAAATAATATGTCCCCTAGGTAACCAAAAAGGATGTTGGTAAAAAGGAGTGGTTTAACAAGAGATCCGAGATAATTAGAAAGAGAAAAGAGGAAGCTTGGAAGGGATGGAGGAAACGAAGAAGAATTAACTCGTGAAACGATTTCAAACAAGCAAGGAATGAATATACAAAGATTAGAAGAGAAGAAAAAAGGAAATATGAAAAATATATAATCGACAAGTGAAAAGACCTACCCAAACTATTTTATAGACGTGTGAACGGCAAATTAAAGAATAGAGAAAAAATCGATGAACTGAAAATGGATGAAACCACATATGAGGACCCAGCAAAGATGGCAGAGGTGATGAATAACAGCTTCCATAGAATTTTACAAAAAAAGAATTTGTACAACCCCCGGGCCAAGAAAAAGGAAGGTTATGTAAGAGATTCAGTTAACGGTGCAGGAGGTCAAAGAAAGTTTGAACAAATTGGATGTAAGAAAGGCGACGGGGCCGGATGGAGTATCAGGGTGGATCTTGAAAGAATGTAGTGATCAACTTGCAGAGAAACTGCACTCCATAATGAGTGCCTCTCTGAGTGAAGAAAAGGTACCACAAGATTGGAAGAGAGCAAACATAGTACGGTACCGATTTTTAAGGGAGGCAAGAGAGCGGACCCATTAAACTACAGACCGGTATCACTCACTAGTGTGGTTGCGAAGGTATGTGAGAGACTGGTTAAAAACAGGTGGCCGGATTTCTTAGAAAGTGAGAAAATTATATCGGATTTCCATCGAGAGAGAGAGAGAGAGAGAGAGAGAGAGAGAGAGAGAGAGAGAGTGTGCACACGTTCACACGTGAATGCTGATGAAGGAGCGGATCATCAAAGTCTCGACTCTAGATAATACGCCTCGTCTTCTCTCTGGTGTTATTATTTTGTAGTGATATCTTGGTTTAACATGTGTTACATACACATGCTACATTTATTTTCACCTCTTAATTATGGATAAAGCCTCCCTTACACTTCCTGAATAGCAGTGAACCTCTCCGCCACTCACACCCGAACACGACGAACATCGTTTATTCACAACAACACTTGAGTAGCACTACTGCGACGTTGCCGGTTGGAGGGAAGGCTTACCACAGTGGGTACAGGAACTCATTTCCGCAAATGTACCAGGAACATCAACAGCTCTCTCCTCCTGAATTTTGCAAAATCCAGAAAGTTGAGAATTGCGGGTTCCTGGTACCAGAGACCAGAGCTGCACCGCTGGACTTGATATAGCGATGCCGGAGTTGTAGCTAAGGAGATCGACCACATTCTCGTAAATACTCGTTGGAGGATCCTTCAGAACTGCAGGGTTTACCGGAGTGCTGCGTTCTTTGCAACTGACAATAGGCTTGTTGTTGCAACACTCAAGCTTCATGTTAGGTCAAAAAGAATCTCGAGATGCAACACTACTGTGTTCCATCTCGAGAGGCTGAAGGACCTGGCATGTGCTCAGGAGTATGCAGTGAAGGTCTCAAATCGGTTCGATGTGCTCAGCACCCTGGAAGACCCTGTAGAACTGTGGAATACCTTCAAACGTAAGACTCTGCAAGATGCCGAGGAGTGCACTGGAGAGCGCCCGAGATCTAGGAGTGCCTTTGCCTCGGTGGAGACGTTGGATAATATTGAGGAGAGTCGCGCTGCCAGAGTTGCTGGGAAGCGGGGCCAATACAGGGCTCTGTCGCGTAGGACTAGAGCTCTCCTGAGGAGAGACAAGGAGAGGTATGTCAGGAGTCTCGCTGAGGAAGTCGAGGGCCATTTAAATGCGAATGACCCCCGACCTGCTTATCGAGCCGTGAAGATGCTCCGCTCCAAGTCTCCCTCTTATTAGGTGAACACTATCCGAACAGCTGACGGCTGCCTCGTGTCTTACATGAATGGGCAGAGGGCACGTTGGGCTGAGAACTTTGAGCAGCTGTACATGGTGGACTCTCCACGTCGGCAGCTTCCAGTTGCTGGGTTACAAGTGGTGGATGCTGACCCACCCATTGACGAAAGTTCATCCTCTCTGGTTGAGGTCAAAGAGGCTGTGGCTAAGTTGAGGGGTGGGAAGGCACTTGGCATGCTGTCCGGATCTTCAATCAACCTTAACTTCAGCAACTTCGGTCAAGAGGAGCACCGGGAGGCAGCATGGGCCAAGCAATTCATACATCACGCCAGCCACCATAAATAAAATTAGCTTGCGCCACTAACAGGCTGGGGCCGTCTATAACGCCCCTCAAAAAACCCTACCGGCGCTACAGACAGCAAAAAAAAGTGTAGCAAATCTGAGGCATTCCAGTGGAAAACAAGTTCGCGGTCCTCGGCCTGTGTTTCTGGAGTGACGGGAGGAAATGTTGTGGGCAGCCCGGCGTGGCGATAAATCTCATTAATGTATTTTAGTCTATCCGATCCTGATCTGCGCATGCGCAGAACCCAATGTTTACTATCACAGAGTGTTGATATTAGTTTGTCCAGGCAAGATGGCGGCAATACAGCATGTTAGTTTTTATGAGAGAATGGCCAAATTCCAGGATGACATTCAAGGGTTATCACATTTATCACATTTACCGACATACAAGGGGTATAGGTTATCACATTTATTACATTTACCGGCATACAAGGGGTATAGGTTATCACATTTATCACATTTACCGACGTACAAGGGGTGCAGGTTATCTCACTTATCACATTTACCGACACAGGGGAAGGTGGGGCAAAACGGCACCCTTAAGGTTTCACTCCAGATTTTGCATCAATTTTGTAGTATATTCAGAGATAGCTGGTGTTTTTGCAATCTTTATTCATCATTAAACAAAATAAACTCTCTTTGGAAGAACTACTTTGGATCCTTTACTCATGAATTTAAAAAAATAAAATAGCCACAAGTGGACCATTTTGTACAACGGTCGGGGCAAAACGGACCTCACGTATGGGGCAAAATGGCCCTCATATGGAAATGCTTGGTAACATGCCAAACATACGTTTTGACAGAGAATCACATTAGAAAGATTACTTAACAAAACTAAAATAATCTAGTTCTTATTCCATTAGAAAACAATTGCTCTTAGGCTCAGTAGCATGAACAACAATGAATTCCAAATGAAAAGTGATATTACCTTCCTGAACATCAAGTTCTTATTCCATTACAAAAATAAATGATCTGTGGCTCAATAGCATGAACACCAATGAACTCTCATGAAACTACTCACAAGTGAAAGTGAAATTACCTTTCTGAACATAAAAGTTCTTAATGCATTACAAAAATAATTGTTATTTTGCTCAATAGCATGAACAACATGAACTCACAAACGAAAAGTGACATTACCTTCCTGAACATAAAATTAATATTCATATAAAAGAAACAGAGAACAATTTGTCCTTATCTTTGTTCAGTGAAGTTGTGAGTTAGTTAGCAGCAAAAAATAATTATTATTGTTAAGTGGGCCGTTTTGCCCCAAGGGCAATGAAAATGTTAACAACAATCTCAGCGGAACAATGGCGGTGCAGAAAAATGTTTCAGTAGTCAGACTCATGCACAGAGTAATACCAAAGAATCATGGAATAACACATGAAATTATGAGTCACAGTATTCCTATAAACACGATTTTATCAGACACTTACCAATAGATCAGCTGGTGATAAAATATTCTGGGATTTTTCACACACAAACAAACGACGGCGTCCAAACTTGCCCCGATGTTGCAGCTGACTAATGAGCCGAGGAGTAAGTCCATATCATTATCAATAGCTGGCAGAAGCTAAAAACACAGAAAACGGGGTGGTCCATATTACCCACCTATGCCATTTTGCCCCACCTCCCCCTACAAGTGGTGCAGGTTATCTTATTTATCACATTTACCGACATACAAGGGGTGCAGGTTATCTCATTTATCACGTTTGCTGACATACAAGAGGTGCAGGTTATCTCATTTATCACATTTGCTGACATACAAGAGGTGCAGGAATTAACTTTCATATTTCACGCATTTTCCAAATTCAAAACATGCGTCATCATTTACTTTCATAAAAAAACAAATATAAACTCAGGTGGGACAGATCACAATAAGTAAGCGAGAAAAGACATGGTACCGTGCCGAAAATAATCCGCCCTGTGTATGTAAACAAAGTCCGCACATGAGCAGATCAGGATGGGATGTTCACCCATAGCGGATCGTTGGCAACACTGCTTACATCACAATGGCCGCTTCCCCGCTCCAACCAAAACAAATGTAGGCTATGCCTTTTCACTGGTGTTCTAATGCGATTCTGTTGATTTCTTGACCTCATTTGAAATGCATATTAGTCGATTTCATGCTCCCCCACCCAAAAACCCCGTGTTCCCACAGGTCCCCCAAGATCGTTTAGGGAAGGGGATAGGCATAACTTGAAAAGAGGCATAACTCGAAAAGTAGACATTTGCGACGGAAATGAGGAACAAAATCACGGAATTCTCTACATCTATCAGCAGAAAAACATGAACCACGTGAGAAAATCGTTGGTTGGGTGAAACCGTAAATTGACCAAAAAAAGTTACTGCAAAATAATAGCAGTTTTCTTAAATGCATAATAATAACTTAGTATTCGTAAATGCAAAGTAATGGCTTAGTTTCATAAATGCAAGCGAATCGCTTAGTATTCTTAAATGCAAAATAATAGCTTTGTAATTCAATTCAATTCACAATAGCCTACTAGTTTCCTAAATGTGCCGGCTGGCATGGTCGATGACGTCATTGCATAACATTGTCAAGCGAGAGTTAAATGGTTTCATCATTATACATTTTTAGATCATATCAGAATATTTGTGCAAGTTATCAATGTTTTCTTCGTATTTTCTTAGGGAGGACGTTGCAGGAATGAATACAACATTTATTCAAATGCATAATAGCCTTGTAAACATCTTTAGCTGCCCTTGACTTAATTTGAACGAAATGTAAAAAGATACATTTTCCTCCACAAATTACAAACTTGTTATCAGTGTGCACAACTGACAAATTCATATCTAATAAATTATGGAGAGTGTATATGTGGTGACATATCTGAACATTAGCCTCTTTCCATGCGGTGTATATATTTTAAAGTCAGGGCCGGTGAACGAAACTCAGTGGACAGTGTGTCAACACTTGTGTCCCACGATTGTACAACAGTAGTTTTCCTGGGTTATTGGTCATGGAGATCCCTGACTTTAGGCACTGTAAAGCCAAAGACAGGGAGGGGATGGTAGCTGGGGTAGTGCTGATTGCCATTTGACCTATGTAAAAAAGCAACGAAAAGGGGGTGGGGGGGTGAAAAGGGGCAGTATACACGATTTGCCGTTTCTGTTGTAACCGACGGTGGAATTTACGAGCTCACATAACTATACACGGAAGGAAGTACTCTTGTAGGTGATACAATCCTTTCACTTTCTTATTCCAGAAACATCAGTACAAACCTCTTGTGCTGCTACGAGGCAACCCACGGAAGTACTTACCAGGAATCGGTGTTCGGTCCCTCAGGCTGCCCCTCCGTCGCTGCGTCAATCTAGGTTACACGCGACACAACAACTGGTCACATGCGTTCGGAAGAGTATTTAGGAGCCTCAAAGGGTACGTGATGGTTACACTTATGACAGGCCACGCGCCACTACCGCCGGACTCCTCATATGTGAGCTCCGTCACCTCAGACAGCCGTGCGCCACCCTGCAGTGTTGCCACCGGCCGTTGGGGTAGACTCCCTGGGACAAGGTTACCCGAGGTCTCCTCAGAATAGTATACTCAGTATGACTTGATTAACGATGAGTGAAGGGTATTTGCTTTGGAGACTATTTGAGAAAATATCACCCGCTAAGAGTTAAAAAGTAAATTTGATTATGGCACGTGACTTCTGGCATCTAGCCAAAAATATCTCTTCCAATTTCACTTCTTCCTCTTTCCCTCCTCTCCTTAACCCTGACGGCAGCACTGCCGTCTCATCTGTCTCTATGGCTGAACTCTTCGCTCAAACTTTCTGTAAGAACTCCACCTTCGACGATTCTGGGCATATTCCTCCTACTCATCCCCCCTCTGATTCCTTTATGCCTGTTATTAAGATTCTTCCTAATGATGTTTTCTATGCCCTCTATGGCCTCAACTCTCAGAAGGCTTATGTACCTGATGGAGTGCCTCCTATTGTCCTTAAAAACTGTGCTTCTGTGCTGACACCCTGCCTGGTCAAACTCTTTCGTCTCTGCCTATCAACATCTATCTTTCCTTCCTGCTGGAAGTATGCCTTTGTACAGCCTGTGCCTAAGAGGGGTGACCGCTCCAATCCCTCAAACTACCGCCCAATAGCTTTACTTTCATGTCTATCTAAAGCTTTTGAATCAATCCTTAACCGGAAGATTGAAAAGCACCTTGCAACTTCTAATCTTCTATCTGATCGCCTCTGTGGGTTCCGCAAGGGGCGTTCTACTGGCGATCTTCTTGCTCTCTTAACTGACTCTTGGTCATCCTCTCTTAGCAGTTTCGGTGAAACTTTCTCTGTTGCGCTAGACATATCGAAAGCCTTCGATAGAGTCTGGCACCAGTCTTTACTTTCTAAACTGCCCTCTTTCGGATTATATCCCTCTCTCTGTTCCTTTATCTCCAGTTTCCTTTCCGCCCGTTCTATCTCTGGGGTGGTAGACGGTCACTGCTCTTCCCTTAACCTATCAACAGTGGCGTTCCACAGGGCTCTGTCCTATCACCCACTCTCTTCCTGTTATTCATCAATGATCTTCTTTCCATAACAAACTGTCCTGTCCACTCGTATGCCGACGACTCCACTCCACATTATTCAACTTCTTTCAATAGAAGACCATCAAAACAGGAAGTACACAACTCCAGACTGGAGGCTGCAGAACGCTTAACCTCAGACCTTGCTATCATTTCCGATTGGGGCAGAAGGAACTTTGTGTCCTTCAATGCCTCAAAAACTCAATTTCTCCACCTATCAACTCGACACAATCTTCCAAACACCTATCCCCTATTCTTCGACAACACTCAGCTGTCACCTTCTTCAACACTAAACATCCTCGGTCTATCCTTAACTCAAAATCTCAACTGGAACTTCATATCTCCTCTCTCGCTAAATCAGCTTCCTCGAGGTTGGGCGTTCTGTATCGTCTCCGCCAGTTCTTCTCCCCCGCGCAGTTGCTATCCATATACAGGGGCCTTGTCTGCCCTCGTATGGAGTATGCATCTCATGTGTGGGGGGGCTCCACCCACACGGCTCTTCTGGACAGAGTGGAGGCTAAGGCTCTTCGTCTCATCAGCTCTCCTCCTCCTACTGATAGTCTTCTACCTCTTAAATTCCGCCGCGATGTTGCCTCTCTTTCTATCTTCTATCGATATTTCCACGCTGACTGCTCTTCTGAACTTGCTAACTGCATGCCTCCCCCCCTCCCGCGGCCCCGCTGCACACGACTCTCTACTCATGCTCATCCCTATGCTGTCCAAACCCCTTATGCAAGAGTTAACCAGCATCTTCACTCTTTCATCCCTCACGCTGGTAAACTCTGGAACAATCTTCCTTCATCTATATTTCCTTCTGCCTATGACTTGAACTCTTTAAAGAGGAGGGTATCAGGACACCTCTCCTCCCGAATTTGACCTTGTTTTTGGCCACCTCTTCTGACTCTTTTATGGGAGGAGCGATTAGCGGGCTTTTTTTATTATTATTGTTTTCTTTTTTGTGTGCCCTTGAGCTGCCTCCTTTGTTGTAAAAAAAAAAAAAAAAAAAAAAAATGAAAACTCCCTCGATTTCATTACCGTCGATTACGTCGACTCTTGCGACATATCTTTGTGTGGTTCCCTTCATGCTATGAATGTTCACTACCACGAAACCGCCTTCCATTAACTCGTCATCCGATATATCGTCATCAGAATCTTGTGTAAGTGAATCCATGGTCTCGCATACATCGTCCTCACTATCATCATCCGAAGTGGCATTATAGATGCTGTCTGTCTTGACTTCTGTCTCTTACCAAACAAATTCTTCACAATTTCTTTATTCGCCTTTGCGGCCTATTATTCTTCTCTCTCTGCTGCTACTTCATCCCGGATTGGCGTGTCAGTCAGTATTTTTGTGGCCCTTTTCTTTTCTTTCTTTCTACTTTTTTCCATCGTCGAATGCAGCGGAGGCCCTTTTCATCACATCGAGGGGTACAGGGGCCCGGCCCGTTTTTCTGATGTACTTTCGCGGCATCTGATATCAAACAGATTACAATGAGGATTAAAAATAATCATTCACACATGATGGATAAGATGAACTGATGGTTCATCTGTCCCCAAACTTAAAGGTTCAACTTACCCCTCCGCGGCCATTTTGAATGAATCGTTTGTAAATATGTTAATACAATCCGTTAACATCGAAAACATGGACAGAAGAATTACCAAATACTAAACTAATCACCAGCAATTTGCAACAAAAGTAAGACTAATACATACCAGAGTAATTGACGATATTCTCGGCTTCCAATATTTTACTTTTCAATGGAAGAAACATTTTTTGCTGTAAAAAATTTTCATGTAACATGAAACTTTCGTGGCGGTCGTGACCAACTGTCAAAAGTCGCGTGGTGGACGCAGACATGTCCCCGAACGGCCAAGAACAGGCAAGAAAGATGCCGAACTTGTTCGCGACACTGGATGACTTGCATATTCGCGCACATTCGTTAGCAAAAATTCGGCAGTGTATTTGGGGCTAAAGTTTCATGTTGCATGAACATTTCGCGGACGTTCGCCGAATGTGCACGAATGCAAAATGGACGCCGAATTGTCGCTGACATGTTGCAGACAATTCGGCGTCCGATTCGCGGTGTTCGGCGAATTGTCACCGAATTTTGACCGTTGAATTTTAAATTTTATTGGCAAATTTGTCGCCGACATGTCGCCGACTATTCGGGGACATGTCTCCGACATGTCGCCGAATGGCCAAGACTATTCGGGGACATGTCCCCGAATATTCGGCGAATAAATCACGACATGGCAAACGGGTCGCGGTGGGAGGTGTACACGGGGGTCCATCTATCTGTCTATCTATTTATGGATTCTCTCTCTCTCTCTCTCTCTCTCTCTCTCTCTCTCTCTCTCTCTCTCTCTCTCTCTTTATATATATATATATATATATATATATATATATATATATATATATATATATATATATATATATATATATATATATATATATATATACACACACACACGGAATAAAATAATACTATAATAATAAAAAGTAAACAATAAAATATGAAAAACAAGAAGAATCATGAATATATAAAATAGGTATGGAACTAACATTTTCATTTATTTCATAATTAATTTACTATTTATTACTTTATTTATTTCTTAATATAATTATTCTGCCATTATTTAACCTTTGTTTCATTTTCAGTTATTTAGATTTATTTCTTCTTTCAGTTACTGGTTTGTTTACTGATATTACGTAAACATTCATTCATTCTAAAATATTTGTAGTAGAGCAAAACAAAACCAAGTCACATTTATACATTTTATTACACATACTATCATACATATTACTACACATATTACCACACATGGTATTTACTCGCCCACAATTCTGTCCTGTCAGGCCACTGATCCCCGGGTGTTGTAGTAGTCCATGAGGTAGGCACGGATTACCGTGCTCTTGTATGCCACATGGGCATCAGATGCTCAGCTGTCAGAAATCTTGGCACTGTCGGAGAATTGTCCCCGACATGTCGCCGACACTTCGGGGACATGCGAAGACAATTCGGAGACTTGTCGCCAGTTATTCCGCGACAAAAAAAAAAAACGTTAACATTTCAGATTTTGAGCTCGGCGACTTGGACGCCGAATAGTCGGCGACATTTCTCCGAACTGTCCCCGAATTGTCTTGAGCATTCGCCGACATGTCGCCAAATGGTCACGAACTGTAAGAATCTTGGTCATGTCGGCGAACCAGTCGCCGAATTTTTTCACGAGCTGATTCGGCGTCAGGTTCGTAGCCAAAATTCGGCAGTGTATTTGGGGCTTAAGGCGTCTCCTAGAAGTGATAATCAAGACTAAATCAAATGACAGAGCAGTAGCAGAAAGACGTCGCACTGCTATTGCCTATAGTATAATATCTGCTGTCAGACCTCGTTCATTCATATCACCAATTTTGCTAGGAATATCTGTGTATATTAATAGAAAACTGGAGTCACGTGAACTCATTGATCTTCTCGGTAGTTTATCTTTTGCAGATAACTACAGGGAGGTTCAAAGACTGTATGATGCCCTTTTACCAAAAGGAGAGCAGTTTTTTTACCTTTCTGGAGATCTAGTCAATTTTATTTTTGACAATGTAGATATAAATGTTCGCACTCTAACATGTCATGGCACGTGGCATACCAAGGGTAGCATTGCATGTGTAACCCCAGCAGCAACAGATCAGGTTTCATCTCTGCTACAAAGGTCCACCAGTATCAGATCTGTAGTGCAGATGGGACAGTTCAGCCATGTGCCCATAAAGCCATACAAAAAACCTAAATCTGCAGGACTGAAGTCAGTCATAATTGACCCACCTGAACCCCCTCAACCACTCCCAGCCTTGTTGAACCTAGCTAAATCTCTGGATAGTATATAGTTTGCTAGTTTTTCCCAAGCTATTCCTGCAGCAGAGTGTCCTTCCTGGAGTGGATTCATGCAGGTGGCAGTCACAGGGGACAATAATCATAAAAGCAAGATAGAAATTCTTCCATTCACCAACCAAGCTCCATCTCAGCCATCAACCATTTTTGGGAAAGTGTCTTGTGACATTTGACCAGCCACTGTATATCAAAGCTGTTAAGGCCTCCCCTGAGCTCAAGAACACAATAGTCAGGCTTGGTGGGTTTCACCTTCTGATGTCATTCATGGGATCTATTGGCTACATAATGGGCGGTAGTGGTTTGGAGAGTCTGTGGCAGACAGTCTATGCAGTCTATATGCAAGAGCTCTTCGTGACCATTTACTCACAGCAGCTGCTCTTGTGAGGATCTTACTACAGACACCAGGTTGTCTGATTGGGATGGATATCAGTCAGTTTTGCTCTGTTCAAATAATGCTCCTTGCCAGGGAGTGTGACATGAGTAGCATTATGAATGAAGAGGTAGTTCAGCAGCTGACTTACATTTTACATGATCTCATGGCAGATGCTGCTAGACAAAGTCGTACAGGCAAGTTATGGATCCAGTATTTGAAGCAGGTGCAAGTAATTATGCTCTTTATCAGAGCAGAGCGCACAGAAGACTGGCATTTGCATCTTCATGCTGTGAGTAAATGATCCCGTTATTCCATGCAGCAGGCCATACTGCTTATGCTAAATCAACACGTTTGTATCTTGACTCAATGAAGAAGCTACCTGAAATAATGGGTGAAACTGAATTTCCAAATTTATCCAAGCATGGTTACTTCACAATACGGAGAAGTGATACATTTTGGAATGGGAATTTTACAGACCAAATAATTGAGCAAGAACTCATGAGATTATTGAAGACATCTGGTGAACTGGCTCGTGGTAGGGGAATAACTGATAGCACTGTGACCAAATGGGTCTGTGTAACTCCAAAATGTGTTCCTATCTGCAATGCACTGGAAAACTTATGTGGTGTTCATAACAGCACATCAGACCAGCATGCTGATTTACGTCCATCCAGAACAGCACGTGACACTCAGGATTGTGAAACTTTCATTAATTGGCTTTCTACACATTCCCCGTTCTCATATCAAGGGTATGAATCTCTTGTCTGTATTTCTACTGGTGAAGTTGCTAATACTGCAGCAAATACTGATGAATCATACACAGTGGGGAAAGCTGGAGCAGAAGCAATGACAGGACACAACTATGCTGATCAGAAAATGAGGCGAAAAGACAGGGTTTTGTCAATCAGCAGCGCTAGATCTCAAGTTTCTATGAGAGGACAGAGTGTGGAAGTCAACGCAGCCGTTCTGTTTATGCGTGTGACATGTATTATGAAGCATCATAATGAAATGCGGGATTTCCTTTGTTATGAGTTTGGGACCCACCCTCCCTCCCTTTTTCATCATGGGATGATGCGCAAAAACATCAAAAGTGTCCTTGCCATTATGCTGAAGTCAAAGGTGAATGACCAGTTACAGATTCCCGAGAACTTACAATTCATTATTGATGGTGGCCACCTCTTACACAGTGTAACTTGGTCATGTGACGCTACATATGGAAAGGTGTGTGACACCTATGTGACACATGTTCTTAATCATTATGGAAGGGGCTCAGCAATCATATTTGATGGATACGATTGCACCATATCAACAAAAGCACTAGAACAACACAGGAGAGCAGTCCAGAATGCATCTGCAGGTATTATATTTGAGGTGGACATGGTGCCTACCACCTCCCAAACGTCATTCCTGGCAAACAGTAAGAACAAGCAGCGGTTCATTGGTATACTCATGAAAAAATTAAGTCTAATGGTGTGAACTGTTAGCAGAGCACTGCAGATGCAGATCATCTCGTTGTAGCCACATCACTGACTGCAGCAGCTGGTGACCATGAACGACCAGTTGTAGTTGTTGGGAAGGATACTGATTTGCTGGTGATGCTCACTGCCCAGGCAACTAGAGATATGAACATTTTTATGATGTTTGAACGTGATCCATCAGTTTACAGCATACATGCTATTCAACAGGCCATCAGCCCCAACCTTAAAACCAATCTCTTGTTCCTACATGCTATAACAGGCTGTGATACTGTTTCAGCCTTATACGATGTAGGTAAGATGAAGGCAGTGTCCATTATTGAAGGCAGGAACGAATGGGGAATGTTGGATGTGTTTCATCAGCCTTCATCAAGTCATGAAGAGGTGGCAAGAGTTGGAGAACAATTTTTGCTAAAACTGTATGGGGCAGTTCAGTCCACCTCTCTGGATATGCTTCGGTATGTACTGTACATGAGGCAGGTTGGTAGAAAATCTGTGTACTCAAGTGGAGTCAACTTAGAGAGCCTGCCACCAACATCAGCTGCCACCAAATATCATTCATATCGGGCCTACTTAGCAGTGCAGCAGTGGTCCGGAAATGAGCTGGCACCTACTGAATGGGGATGGAAAGTACAAGATGGAAGGTTGCTTCCAGTTGCAACAGACCAACCTGTGCCACCTGACCGGGTGTTGCGAATGATCTCATGTGGGTGCATAATAGGATGTGGAAAAAATGCAGTTGTTACAGAGCTGGGCTATTTTACACTGAGATGTGTTCCTCGTGTATTGGGAGGACATGTAACAACAGCCAATCCATAGATTCAGATGAGGGTTGAAACTAGAATTGTGTTGTAAATATTATGACATAAATGTACTCACATTTGGTACCTGCCAGACTGGACCAATGGTTTCTTTGTTGTATTATTTGCTTCTTGATATATATGCTGTATGGATATGCCTTTCTATGTATTGTATGTTTCACAGTTTGTAGCGGTTAGCATCCTACTGAAATTGGATTTCGTTAATTTAATCTTGTGCCCTTTTTGTGAACCAGATTACTTATGGTAGTTCTGCAATTTGGCAGAATAATTTCTTGAGACAGCACATGGTTATTTTGAGAGTAATGCTTGGATTGAATTTCGAACGGTATATTTACACTCCTTGCCCACAAAAACATGGGGTTAGACCCCAAAATAATATCTCTGATGAATAGTAACAAAGTTATTACATTTTTAGTGTCTTTCTGGTGTCTGGTCGACTTATCAGCGGTCATCTTGGATTGTGAATTTTCCACATCCTGGATTTTAGGGGACTTTGTACCATGTTACTAGATAGATTTCCTGAAAAAATCAGCTTTCTACATTTTTTTCCCGGTTCAACACTAATGTTCCTGGGCTATTAGAAAATTAGGCTATTTTGCATTTAGGAATACTAAGCTATTATTTTGCATTTAGGAATCAAGGCCATTATTTTACATTTAGGATTACTAAACTATTATTTTCCATTTAGGAAAACTAGGCTATTTTTTTGCATTTTCGAATACTAAGCGATTATTTTGCATTTATGATACTAGGCTATGATGTTGCATTTACGAATACTAAGTTATTATTTTGCATTTAAGAACACTAGGCTTATTTTGCAGTAACTTTTTTCTTAAGCGAAGTAATTATCTCTCTCTCTCTCTCTCTCTCTCTCTCTCTCTCTCTCTCTCTCTCTCTCTCTCTCTCTCCACTTCAGGAATTCCACCTACAACACTGGTTTCCTGACATCCTTAAAAAAATACCACCATCTCTTTTATAAAATCTTCGTGGATTTATGAGTGAATAATGTATTACAGATAGCTATTCAAAACTGGTGTCTAATATAAGCAACAAGGAGCATGAAATTGGATAAGAGGTGAGGATAATAAGTAAAAAAAAAAAAAAAAAAAAAGTATATATATAAATGCACTCACCGCGAAAGAAATCAGTCCGGAGATGCATTAGGCTAATATTTTTAGTCTCTCTCTCTCTCTCTCTCTCTCTCTCTCTCTCTCTCTCTCTCTCTCTCTCTCTCTCTCTCTCTCAAGCAACAGTGGCTTTAAAAAGCAGAGACTGAGTGGGCAGAAGGGATGTTAGTGTCGTGTTTTAGCGGTGCTTAAATGTTTTATATATGTTATTGATACTAAAACGAACTGAAATGAAAATGTGACTTCATGGGTCCATGCGCATTACCAGTGGGGGGCTACATGCAAAATTTGGTTAGGCTAGGTAAAAAAAATAAAGTCAGGACGCCTTAATTTTGTTTTGAGATACAGAGGATACAGAGTCTATGTCATGACCCAATATGAGTTAGTGTAATTATCAGTTCATAAAATTACCTACCACTCCCGTGTTTGCCAGCATTGCTAATGTGCATCTTATATTTGCAACCAGCTCTGCCACAATGTTGCAATCATTTTTGTCATTCAGCTTTATGCTCGTGCTGACAGTACTTAACCTGTTTGAGTTTGGTCTTCGTGGCCGTCTCCCTGTTTTTATTCAGGAGTTTTTATCTCATCGTCTTTTACGGGTTAGAGTGGGGAGTACTATTTCCGAGGTTTGTCCACTTGAGGATCACAGTCTGCCTCCAGCTTTAGTTGGAAGCAGACGTGCACCGCTCGCCGCTCTGCCTCAGCCAGCACCGCATAGCAACGCAGTTAAACTTGTTGCGTTGTTACGCGCTCCCTCCACCCCGCTCGTTACCACTACCTCGTCCTGTGCTGCCCGCCTTTAGCTGTGCGCCGTCCATCCCGCACCAGCGGCCAGCACACTGCTGTGCTGTGTGCACTGTGCACACGCACTGCTTGTGCGTCACCTTTTTGGTGAAGGCCAGTGTTTCCACTGCCACCTTTTACCCCCATCCCATTGTTTAGCTGTGTTTCCGTCGGGGGCGGTTTTGTTTTTAGGAATTTTCTTTATTTTTGTTTCTGTTATTTATATACTTTATTTTATTTTTGATTCTGTTGCTTCTCCGCCATGGGAGGCACAAGAAACCGCCGCTGGTCAGCTGGTGGGTCTTCCACCGTGGCCTCTCTGCCTTCTCCCGGCGCCTCTCGCTCCCCCGCCCTCTCTTGGTGTTTCATCCGCCTCCCCTCTCCCCGCCCTCTCCTGGCGCTGCCTCCCGCCCCGCTCGCCGTCTCCTGGTGCTTCGTCCCGCTCCCCCTCCCCGCCTTCTGACGCTGTTTCTCGCTCCCCCGTCCTCCTGCCGCCTCTGCTGGGGCTCTGGCTGCCCTGCTGTACCTCCCCTCTGCCCTGCCCCTTCTGGTACTGCTGCTGATCGGGACGCCGCTCCCAAACGTTCCCGCTGCTCTTCCTCCTCATCTGATACTTCCTCGGATGGCGGTGTGCCTCCTGACGGGCCCCCTTCACCTCCTCTCACGCGAGCCGCCAAGTCGCTGCGGGTCCACGACCGCATGGATGCGTCTGACTCGGACCCTCCTTCGTCGTGTGCGTCTGACGTCATAGTTGACAGTGCGGTCATGGATGCCTCTCCTGCCCCACCCGCGCCTGATGTTGAGCTGTCTGCCGGAGACGCGGAAGTGAGGAGGGCTGGCAGACAGTCGTGAGAAGACAGCATCGCTCCTCCCAGCCTGCCAGTGATTCTTCCTCACGGGGACGCTCGCCCCTCGGCACCCCTCTCGCCCCAGCCCTCTCTGCCCCGACCTCAACCCACGCCCGCACCTTCTGCTGCTCTCCACGCTCCGCTTCCAAAGGTGCTGATTCCGGCGACTCCTGGGTTCGAGTCGACCCTGGACCTCGCCGAGGCACTGGAGATGCAGCTCCAGACCCGCCTCTCTCTCAAGTTTCTCGAGTCGGGCTGTGTCCTGGTCACCCCTACCGACCGACACCAGCACGATGCTCTCCTCGGGGTGAAGGAGGTCTCCGGTGTCCCGGTGTCACTGCGTGTGGCTCCTGGTGCGAACACCAGGGGTGCTGCTGGCATACCCTGTGGCCATGCCCCTGAAGCCCCTGTTGCGCCATCCCGCGTGCTGGAGGCGGAGCGATGCTCTACTCGGGACAGGCCGACGCGCCAGGTGTTCGTCACCGTCGCGGGGCCGCTCCAGGCACACTGGGCTTGGGGAGCTGGGGTGTTTTATACACTCGCCCATACAACAGGGAACCGCTCCGCTGCTACAACTGCCAGCAGTTCGGCCACCATCGTGCGAGGTGCACACGCCCCCCAGTGTGTGGCATATGCTCGGCCGGCCACGATACGGGCGGTGCCTGACGAAGTACAAGGCCGGCCAGGACGTCACCAGCAAGTGCCCCAACTGCCACCAGGAACACCACGCCTGGAACAAGACCTGTGCCAACCGGCGGGTGCTGGTGGACCAACAGCGCGCCGTCCAACAGCGCTGGGTCGAAACTCATCGGCCTGCTCCACCAGGCACCTTCCGCTGGGGCAGCCAGCAGCCCCCCGTGTCCGCAGTGCCTCCACCTGCGCAGCAGGCACCTCCCGCACCCTCTCCTCCAGCTCCATACGAGGTGAGCTTCCCTGCCCTCACTCCTCACCATCAGCCACCTCCTCTGCCGGCCCAGCCCACGCCTGTGCCCGCCGTGCCGCCTCGCGCTCCCGCTCCCCGTGCTCTCGCCGCTCCGTCTCACACTCCCGCTCTCCATCCCCGCCCGCTCTGGCTCCCGTTGCTGCTCCTCCTGGCTGCCTCATCATCACGAGGGAGGTGATGGTGGGCCTTCTGGAGGGCTTCGGGAGAATCATTGCTACGGCACTGAAGTCAGACGTGGAGCCGCGGGTTTTCTCGAACGCGGCCAAAGAGGTGGTAGGCAGCCTCTTCCCTGTACAACCGGCCGACGTCTGCACCCCGCCAGTGCAGCAGACACCCGCGCTGGTGACCCCCAAGCGCGCAGGTCCCTCTGTGCCCCAAGTGACACCACTGCCCCTCCGTCCCGGTCAGACCACTCAGATGGCACCGCCGCCTCCTCTCGCCTCCCGTTCCGCGGGCGTGCTGCTGGGCTGCCCGTTGCCGCCCCGAGACCCGCGCACCAGGAAGACGTCCATGTAGGTCCCCACCGCCTCACGGTCCTACAGTGGAACGTCTGTGGCGTCCGCGGGAGAGCGAATCTGCTGCGTGGTGCGCTGGTGAGAGAGTCCCTGGACGTTGTCCTCCTTCAGGAGACGCTTCTCCCAGAGGGCCGCTTCGCACCATTCCGGGGATACCAGGCCTTTTACCTTCCTGCTGTCGCCGGTCGGACACGTGGGTGTGGCATCTTGGTCAAGGATTCACTTCCTTGTACTCGAGTGCGTCACCCCGTGGCTTGCGGTGACGGCGTGGAGGTATTGGCAGTCACCATCCGGCTCCCCCAGATGCAGTTAACTTTCTATTGCATTTACTGCGGGTCGCTCGCGGAGGAGCCCGACTTTGGGGAACTCTTCACCCTCGCCAGTGATGAGCCTGTTTTTGTCGGGGGAGATTTTAACGCTCACCACGAGCGTTGGGGCAGTGCTAGGCGCAACCGGGCGGGGCGTCTTCTGGCGGCCGCCCTAGAGGAAGCCCCCCGTGTTTCCCTACTTAACACTGGCGAGCCGACGCACCTCGCGGGCGGAGTCCTTGACCTCTCCTTTGTATCGGAACATTTGGGAGTTGACGCTGAGTGGTCGCTTCACCACCACCTCGTGAGTGACCACATAGCCTCCTTGATTACCCTCCGCGTCCTGCCACCAGTCCTCCCTCCCCGCCCACCCCGCTGGAACATCCGCAAGGCCGACTGGGGGAAGTTCCGCCACTCCCTCTCCGTGTTCTTTAATGTACATCCCCCGCTGAAATCGACGCTGCTGAGGCTCGTCTCGTCGCCGCCTTTCACTCTGCGGCTGACGCGGCAATTCCACTGTCTCGACGTCCTCCTCTCCACCACCGAGACAGATGGTACTATGACGATGAGGTCCGGGAGGCAAACCACCGGGTCAACATGGCACGGAGGCTCAACCGTCGCCACAACTCCGAGGCGACCCACCACCTTCTGCGGGCTGCGGTCCGCCTAGCGCAGATGACGACCAACCGGGTCAAGGAGGGCACTGGCTCGCCTGGTGCGCCTCCCTTGATAACACCACGCCTGTGTCCCTCCTCTGGCGGAAGATCCGCTCGGTTGGCCGAGGGAGTGTTTCGAGGCCGGCACTCCACCCCCGGCCGCAAGAGGAGGCTGAGCGCCTCGCTGTGCTTTTCGCCTCCCGGTCTGCCACCGCTCGTCTTCCCCCTGCAGTGCGGCTTCAGCAAAGGCGATTGAACCCGGAGAGATGGTTGGCATACCATCAAGCCTGCCTTATGCCCCATCCAGCAGACGCGGCCATCACTCTCCAAGAAGTCCGGCGTGCCATCCCGGATCGGTCTACGTCGCCTGGGGATGACAGGGTCAGCTATGGTATGCTCCGCCACGCCGGCCCTACCATGGAGGCTGAGCTGCTGCACCTTTTCAACGCCTCCTACACCTCCCGCACCGTCCCTACTGCCTGGAAAAGCGCCACCATCGTCCCCATCCCGAAGGCCGGGGCTGTGGCAGAATACCGCCCGATCTCCCTCCTCAGCTGCATCGGGAAAACGATGGAAAGGGTGCTTCTGTCCCGCCTCGAGTGGTCTCTCGGTCCCCTACATCACCATCTGTTTGCTTTTTGCCGGGGCAAGGGCACGAGGGACTGCGTCACGACACTTCTGTCTGGGATTGTGGGCTGCAAGGCAGTCGCCGTGTTCCTCGACATCACGAAGGCATTTGAGATGGCCTCCACTCCCGCCATTCTCTCTGTCTTGGCTGCCAAGGGCGTACGTGGCCGTCTCCTCAGCTGGGTTGGACAGTACTTACAGGGTAGGACGGCGGCGGTCCGTTTCCAGGGCACTACTTCTGCCTCGAGAGGTTTTGAAAACGGTACGCCGCAGGGTGGCATCCTCAGCCCTCTACTGTTCAACCTTCTGATGGAGCGGCTAGTCGGCCTCCAGGGGAACGGTCATGTCCGCGTTTTGAGCTACGCGGACGACATCGTCATCGTCGCCTCCGGGCCCTACCATGTAGCTCGGGCTCGCGTCATGCTCCGCCGTGTCCTGAGTTCCTGCTCGGAGCTTGGCCTGGCGCCCAACCCGGCAAAACGAGGCCGTGGCCTTTGGCTATAAGCTCCCTCCTGCCCCCCTGTTTATGGATGACACCCCTGTGCCCTGGGTCCATCAAGTTCCTTACCTGGGCATGCTGCTTGACTCCCGGCTGTCCTTCAAGCCTTGCGTCGCGTCTGTCCGCGTCAAAATGATGGCCAGGGCTCGTGTCATGAGGGCCATGGCGGGTAGCACCTGTGGTGCTGGAGACCGGTCCTCCGCTCCTTCTATGTTGGTGCCGTCCGGTCCTGCCTCGACTATGCTGCGCCCTGCCTAATCACACTGCCGGCCTCCTCCCTTGCTCCGCTTGAGACTGCTCAGAACTCCGCCCTCCGCACTCTGCTCGGCGCCCCAGGCTGGACCAAGTGCCTCTGCATGCGAGCGGAAGCGTCCCTCTGCTGTGTCTCAGGCGTGTCCGGCAGCTCGGGCTGGCATCTGGTCGCCCTCCTCCGTACCACGGGGGCTGCTCCTTTAGCGGAACGGGTTCGGAGGCAGCTCCAACCCAACCCCCCACGCTTCCGACGACAGCCCTGGCAGTCTCGCATCGCCCAGGTCATCCACAGCAACGGCCTGGCGGGCATGCTGACGGCGCCCCTCGACCTCCCTGTCCCTGCCTATGTACTCCCTCCTCCTTGGACCCCCCGCTCCTTTGATCTCCTTGTTCGGCCACTCTCTACAAAAAAGGCGCTCCTCTCTGCTGCGGACCTGCGGCGCGAGGCTATAGAGCGCGTCGCTGGACCACTGCCTCCCAGGCCGTTGTGTATTTCACCGACGGCTCGGTCAACCTAATCGGGAGCAGTTGGTGCCGCCTTTGTGGGTGGTGGAGCCACTGGTGCCTTCCGCCTCACTGATGGCTGTTCCTCTACCCAGGCTGAGCTTGCGGCCATCTCGATGGCCCTCCTCCACGCCGAAGAGATGACAGCGGGGCCTGTCGTTGTACATAGCGACTCTATGACCGCCCTTCAGGCAATCAACCAGGCCTCCGCCCGCGACAATGTCCGCCTGCTCACCTCCATCTGGCGAACTCTTGCGGCCTTAGAGGCGGACGGCCGTCGTACAACCCTCAACTGGCTGCCTAGCCACGCAGGCGTTGAGGGCAACGAGGCAGCCGATACGGCGGCGAAGGATGCCACCCTCCTCCCACTAGTCACTGTTCACCTCCGCCCAGTCTTGGACAGCTCCGGACTCACCTACTCTCTCGGGCAGGGAGCAGTATCGTCCAGGAAATCGAACGGGCTGTGGCTGTGGAGTCGCCCTCGGGCTGCTGGTACGCGGCCGCCACTGATTTAGGACGCTGGAGACTAGCAATCTCCCATCCCCGCTCCGTCAGTGTCCCGCTGCACCGCCTCCGATTAGGGTTCAAGTGCCTCTCGGAGCTTGACCCTGACGACATCAGGTGGAGGGAATGTGAGCACTGCGAGGAGGAACAGGACTGCCCTCTCCTCCACTACCTCCTCGAGTGCCCGCTCACGAGACCCCTCGCTGCCAACCCCGACGGCCTCTCTGCGCCTGCCCTTCTCTTCCGTCTTGGAGAGGCGGTCCTCACGCAGCTGGTTAAGCGGTATCTCCCCCCCCGTTAGTTATTTAGTAATTCTCTTGACGGGCCGTCAATAGACAAAGGCCCGTCCCCCCCCTGGGCCCCAGGGGAAATCTTTATGATGATGATGACTTGAGGATGGTGTACCACAGGGAAGTATTCTCAGTGTTGCGCTATTTGCTGTGGCTATTAATGGAGTCGTTGGTGTCCTGCCTGATGGAGTTCATAGCTCCTTATATGTAGACGATTTATCCATTTCGTTTTCTGCGGCAAGGATGTCGTTGATTGAACGAAAACTGCAACTGACTATTAATAGAGTCTCCAATTGGGCAAATACGCGCGGCTTTCGATTTTCGTCCTCAAAGACAGTAGCTATGCATTTCTGTCGTCTTCGAGGCGTTCATCCGGACCCTGACTTATATCTTGGTAATAGGCGACTGTCCTGTGTAGAGACGACTCGTTACCTCGGTCTTTTATTTGATAGCCGCCTAACCTGGGTGCCTCCTTTACGTTACGTTAAGGCGGCTTGTCAGAAAGCCCTGTCCCTCCTTCGTGTTTTAGCTCATACCTCTTGGGTGCAGACAGGGACACGCTACTCCTCCTCCACAGAACACTCATCCTTTCCAAGTTGGAATATGGCTGCGAGGTATACTCCTCCGCCAAGGAGGCTCACCTATGCGTGTTGGACTCAGTACATCCGGGGTCCGCTTGGCTACTGGTGCATTCCGGTCTTCACCGATACCTAGCCTCCTCGTGGATGCTGGCGTCCTGCCTCTGGATATGAGACGCCAGTCCTCTCTATTCCGTTGCTGGTTCCGCGTCCAACGCCTTCCAGAATCAGTTCCTTTTGTGTCAATTTTGAGGGATTCCCGTTCGCCTGCATATGATGAGCGACCTAGTCTCCCTAAACCTTTTGGGTTTCGGGTAGCGTCTGCCATGACACCGTTGTCTTTCCCTCCCATTCCTATCTGCCCTTATCGAGTACGTAGGGTTGGATACTGGCAGTTGCCCGGTGTATCCATGTGTTCTCCCCTTATAGATAGTAAGAAGGATATACCGCCATATGCGTCCCGAGCCTTATTTTTAGAGCATTTCACTGAACACTCGGACTCCATCCCTGTCTTTACTGATGCCTCTAAATTGGATGCTGGAGTTGGCTTTGGTGTTGTGTTCCCCTCCTCCTGTCGGGGAGGTAGTCTTTCTTCTGTTGCCTCTGTATTTACTGCAGAGCTGTCTGCAATAGTCCTCTCTTTACAGATTATTTTTACCCTTCCTGTGGACTCTTTTATGATTTGTAGTGTTTCTCGCAGCGCTCTTTCTGCGCTGGGCTCCTTTACTCCCTCTGTTAATCCCCTTGCTTTATCTGCTCTCGAGTGGTTGTATTTGCTCACCAACAGGGGATATCGCGTTGGGTTTTGTTGGGTTCCAGGACACTGGCGTACACGGGAACGAACGAGCTGATGGACTTGCAAGGGAGGCAGCAGCTAGAGCTGCCCCTCCTAGTGCTGTCCCATGTACAGATATGTTTCCAGAGATTCGCAAGGCAATTCTTGCCAGTTGGCAGGAGAGGTGGAATGCTCGGGGTGCGACTTCCAAAATGGGAGAGATTACCAGGACTGTGTCTCGTCCTTGGTCATACGAAAGTGTCCGTGACCGTCGCTCGCAGACAGCCTTGACCCGTCTTCGGACGGGTCATACGCGTCTAACACATGGTTACCTCATGTCCCGGGGAGTGCAGCCTTATTGTGATGACTGCTTGGTTCCCCTGACCGTGCGGCACTTGCTGGTCGAGTGACCCAGTTTGGGGGACCTGAGAGTGCGATACCTGTCGCAGTGTCGGGGAGAAGACGGATCATTCCGTCTCTCGCTGATGCTGGGAGGGAGATGCCTTTCCCCGGGACATGAGGTACTTCTCTGTATGGAGAAGGCTGGCCTTCTCCATGAGTTATGACCGTTTTCTGTGTGATTTGTTTCGTCTCGTTTTGTTTGGCTTTGCTCTTAGTTTACTTTTTTAGGTTCCTTTTTTAGCCCTTTTAGTTTAGTTGTTGTTTTTTTTGTTTTTTAGTTATTAACACATTGAATGCGGCGCCATATGACCCTGGGTGTTGCGGCGCCTAATTTAAATCAATCAATCAATCAATCAATCGTACTGACAGCTCCTCTGATCTTACTAACGACATACGTCATGGGCACTTTGCATTGCTGCAGTGTTATGCTCAGTGAGCTACAAAGGTATGTGAAATTTTCCAAGATATCAATGTTCTTTACACATGCATAAACACACAGAACTTTTTCATCCAGTGAGCTTCCAAACATTTGTATCTTAGTAGTGGCAAAGGTGACCTGCATTTCCAAAGGCTTTGCCTTCTCGTGTAGGGCCTGTAGACCCATTACCAGAGCCTCCAGCAACTTGATGAAGGTTACTGCATCATCGGCAAAGCCAGATCAGTGACCTTGGCATTACCAACAGATGCTCCACAATGACTTTGCTCCACAACTCTTCCTAATACTCAGTCCATATAAGTGTTGAAAGCAACAGGGGAAAGAGACACCGCAGGCTCGCTTGTGTTTTCAGGAAAGAAAAGTTGGATACGCCCTTCCCCAGCACACATTTCACAGCACATTCTGACTCAGAGTAAAGACCAGTTAATAGAGTAATGATCCTTGAAGGAATCCCACAACGTTGCCGGAGAGTGTTTCGCGATGCACTGAATCAAATGCCTTCTTGAGATCGACTTAGGCTGCAAGCGTCCCTTGTCGAACCTCACGTTGACAGTCCACCAGTTCACGACGGTCAGTTATTGACTTACAAGGCGTAAACCCAGACTGCTCAAGCCTCGTCAACTTCACCAATGCTTGACACTGACCAGTGAAATACCACTGTAGTTGTTACAATCAGGAGGTACTATTGTACCAGATTACAATATTGTAGTTCAAGACCTCATGCAACTCGCGGATCATGCATGGGCTCACCTCCTGATTTGATGAGTTCCATAATGATGTTACAAACACCAGTTACCTTTCCAGACCCAAATCTTGCCACAGCCCCTCCGATTTTCTTCAGAGAGGCTTTTGCCAATGGGTGGATCAACATTTACTACTACTACTGTTGTTACTATTGGTTAGGGGCTGCTCAATTTGAGCATCTGCCGTGAACAGCTGCTCAAAGTACTCACTCCAAAGCGCTCTCTACTCATCCATGTCACAAAGGTACACAAAGTAAGAACAAACAACAGCAGACCTGCTGGTCCTTACGAGGTTGTTTGTGACAAGCTACACTAACTATCTAACTAAAGGTGGAAGATGAAGGACAGCAAAGGCGATGACATTTTTGTCATTGACGAAGCAACCAGTTCTCTTCGGATATCGCTTGCTTGAGAGAGAGACCGAGAGCAGAGTAGGGCTCAGTAGGCAGGTCAGAGGTCATTTGCACTGAAATGGCCCTCGACGTTCTCAACAAGACTGCTGCCATACCTCTCCTTGTCTCTTCTCAGATTTACAGAGATTTACATAGATACCCATACCACATACTCTATCGTCCAGACGATAGTCTGTTTCATTTCATCTGTTAATCAACAGAGCGGGATTTTCCATGGACGTGGTACCTGCGCATTTCTAGTTCGGGAATACGTGAAAATCAACTGTTGTGATAGACATTCAAGCTATTTTTTTCAATAACATATTTGAATGTTTATGTATACAAAAAACACCAGTCATATGCATCGATATATATAGTGTAACATACAAACCCCCATACATTCCCCCAGGGAGGACTCCCCTTCTGGATGCCGACTTAAGAGGTGTCCTGATAACTCCTCGAACCTTCTTTTCAGTTTCTGCAAGATTCGTGGTCTTAGTTCTAACTTCCATTCTGTGGAACACAATCTCTCATCCTCTAAACCTCACCTTCTCTTCCTCACCGAAACACAGGTTTCTGAGGCTACTGACACCAATCTCTACTCTGTTCACTCCTACTATCTCTATCCTAAATTTCAATGCAAAGCTGGATGTTGCGCCTACGTGCGTATCGACATTACTTGCTCTCGTGACCTTGACTCTTCTGAATTTTCCACCATCTGGCTAAGACTTCATTGTCATTCTATTACTAAATACATATGTGCTGTTTATCTCTCACCTAACTCTACTAACTTTGTAAAATTCTTTGACTTCCAGTTCTGAAGGATCCTCCAACGAGTATTTACGAGAATGTGGTCGATCTCCTTAGCTACACCTCCGGCATCGCTATATCAAGTCCAGCGGTGCAGCACTGGTCTCTGGTACCAGGAACCCGCAATTCTCAACTTTCTGTTGCAAAATTCAGGAGGAGAGAGCTGTTGATGTTCCTGGTACATTTGCGGAAATGAGTTCCTGTACCCACTGTGGTAAGCCTTCCCTCCAACCGGCAACGTCGTAGTAGTGCTACTCAAGTGTTGTTGTGAATAAACGATGTTCGTCGTGTTCGGCTGTGAGTAGCGGAGAGATTCACTGCTATTCAGGAAGTGTAAGGGAGGCTTTATCCATAATTAAGAGGTGAAAATAAATGTAGCATGTGTATGTAACACATGTTAAACCAAGATATCACTACAAAATAATAACACCAGAGAGAAGACGAGGCGTATTATCTAGAGTCGAGACTTTGATGTTCCGCTCCTTCATCAGCATTCACGTGTAAACGTGTGCACACACTCTCTCTCTCTCTCTCTCTCTCTCTCTCTATGGAAATCCGATGTAATTTTCTTACTTTCTAAGAAATCCGGCCACCTGTTTTTAACCAGTCTCTCACATACCTTCGCAACCACACTAGTGAGTGATACCGGTCTGTAATTTAATGGGTCCGCTCTCTTGCCTCCCTTAAAAATCGTTACCGTACTATGTTTGCTTTCTTCCAATCTTGTGGTACCTTTTCTTTACTCAGAGAGGCACTCATTATGGAGTGCAGTTTCTCTGCAAGTTGATCACTACATTCTTTCAAGATCCACCCTGATACTCCATCCGGCCCCGTCGCCTTTCTTACATCCAATTTGTTCAAACTTTATTTGACCTCCTGCACCGTTAACTGAATCTCTTGCATAACCCTTCCTTTTTCCTGGCCCGCGAGTTGTACAAATTCTTCTTTTGTAAAATTCTATGGAAGCTGTTATTCATCACCTCTGCCATTTTTGCTGGGTCCTCATATGTGGTTTCATCCATTTTCAGTTCATCGATTTTTTCTCTATTCTTTAATTTGCCGTTCACACGTCTATAAAATAGTTTGCGTACGTCTTTTCACCTGTCGATTATATCTTTTTCATATTTCCTTTTTTCTTCTCTTCTAATCTTTGTATATTCATTCCTTGCTTGTTTGAAATCGTTCCACGAGTTAATTCTTCTTCGTCTCCTCCATCCCTTCCAAGCTTCCTCTTTTCTCTTTCTAATTATCTCGGATCTCTTGTTAAACCACTCCTTTTTACCACCATCCTTTTTGGTTACCTTGGGGACATATCTATTTTCGGTTTCCTTGTATAGCTTTAAAAACGCCTCCCACTTATCCTGTGTACTCTTGGCTTTGTACAGCCCACTCCAATTTGCATTTTCAAAAAAGGTTCTCATGCTAACAAAGTCACAGTAGTTGCTTCTCCCAATTTTGTGATTTTCTTTTCGGTCAATCGTTTTCTTTTCTGATACTTCAAGTTCCACAACCTCAGGGTCACTCTTCGCTATTGGACAATCTACGTTAAGATTTTCTATTATTTCCGGCGCCTTACTAAATATATACCAGGTCTAGTCTTGATGCCTCGCCTTCTTTCCCGAATCTGGTATGTTCCTTGATCCACTGAGTCAGCACATGTTCCACTGCCAGTTGCAGGAGTCTTCCTCCCCACGACTCGTCTGCTCCCTGCGTCTCCCAATCCTCCCATTCCACCTCCATGCAGTTGATATCACCCATTATAAGTATTCTCTCACACGCCCTCAACATTTCATCCTTGCAACTCACCGTCTCTTGTTTCATTTCTTTATATTCCCGCAACCCCATACGCTTGTTCATGGGGGCACATACCCTACTTCATAATGCCTCCTTCTTCCTTCAGCACCCACAATTTTCACTTTCAACACCTCTGTCAAGCCTTCACCCTCAATTACCTCCTCCACCCTAATGCCTTTTTTAACCATTAACATCACACCTCCTCCCTGTTTTATCTTTCTGTCTCTCCTCCATATGTTGTTTGCACCTTCTCCAATCCCCACCACCTCAATTGAGTCACAACTTAGTTTCCGTCAGCCCCACAATATCAGGTTCTTTGTCTCTCAAATTTCCACTTTCCACCCTTTCTCCTTTTCTGTTAGTTTTATTCCCTTCTTCCTCTCGACATTATGAACTATTTTCTCACTTTCATATCCATTACTCTCCAAAAAAACTCCCTCTTCTCTTCTTGCGATCTCTTCTCATTTAAATCACGAACCTCACCTCTAAAGGCGGCTTTACACCTGGCAATTCGCGGCTGGCAATACAGGCGCGGCAGCATTTTTGGTCTGGGTCTGGGTCTGGGAGCTCTTCTCGCTGCAAGTTCTCTGCAGCTGAGCGTGTCCGTCTTGTATTGCCGACTGGCGGCCGGGTAAACAACATGTCGGCGCCAATAAAACAAGAAATGACAAATGCAGATAACAAGATTTGGAGCCGGGAGGCCGAGGTGGCATTGCTAGAGGAAGTGAGACAGCATCGACACTTGTGGGACCCACAAAATAAGCTCTACAAGAAGCAGAGTCTGCGCAAAACAACTTTTGAGAGAGTGGCAGCAACATTGCGGGAAATGTTTATCTCTTTGCGAGATATCGAAGGAGGTATAAGGAACGGTTATTTTCGTGTATTATATAATCACACTATGTAATGCCTGGGGGTTGGGATGGCATGTTCCTCCCTTCTCCTTTGTTGTTAAATGCAACAATAAACAATCAATCAATCAATCAATACTACTTACGATAAAACTCGTTTACTTAAAGTATTTCTACAATATTAGGCTGATGGACCAAACTCATTGTGGTTTTAAGATATGGTAGTAGCCTTTTGGAGTGTCTGGGGTGAATTCATGCCCTTGCATTTACTAGCAGTTTACGTCTTGATGCTCCCGGCGGCTCCTCCCACGTGTGAAGGTACTTTCTCCCGAGAGCACCCAGCCGGTCTAGCCGCTAGATCGTCGCGGGTGTATTGTCGGCCAGGAATTACCACGTGTAAAGTGTGTGTGTGTGTGTGTGTGTAATTCACCACGACCTGATCACGCGTTGGTCTCGTAATCGCCAGCAGCAGGTACCCTCCCGACATGAGCAAGTGCTCTTTATCGTCGATTTATGGGTACTGCCAGGACCTCACACACCACACACCCCATCCCCTTTGCTCAAGGGGGGATAGTAACCACTCCTAGTCAACGGAAAGAATCCGGCCTGAGCGGGCTCAAACTGCCGCCCTGTCAGACCGTGAAGCCTGGCAGTGTGTGTGTGTGTGTGTGTGTGTGTGTGTGTGTGTGTGTGTGTGTAGTTCATTCATAACACCCTGATCACGAGTCTCTCTCTCTCTCTCTCTCTCTCTCTCTCTCTCTCTCACACACACACACACACACACACACACACAGAGAGAGAGAGAGAGAGAGAGAGAGAGAGAGAGAGAGAGAGAGAGAGAGAGAGAGAGAGCAACTTCAGCTGGCCGTGCAATAACTATGTGATTGCTTAGTCTATTCCATTGCAGAGAGAGAGAGAGAGAGAGAGAGAGAGAGAGAGAGAGAGAGAGAGAGAGGCGGGGCACACTTGCCATGGAGGTGGGCGGAGCTTGAGAGCCAGCCGGCAAATCAGCGAGGAGTGCGGCGCGGGGCTAGAAAAATGTACCTACCTTCGTAAATATATAAAGGATGTATAAAGGAATTGTACTGTACTGTATTCATGCCCTGCCTGTGATTCTTCTGTCTCTTCCCTGCTGCAGGACAATGTCTGAGGGCGGCAGTCGGGGCGACGTGGCAATGAGGGTGATCGCGAAAGTCCACAGGCCGGGGGTCATGCCGGAGGAGATGGTGGTCGGCTACAACGATTGGTCCGAGAACTACGAGGATATGGTGAGAGAGAGAGAGAGAGAGAGAGAGAGAGAGAGAGAGAGAGAGAGAGAGAGAGAGAGAGAGAGAGATGCCTTCGGTACCAAGTGCCTACGCAGAATCATGGGGTATCGCTGGAATGATTTTGCGTTAAACCGGCGACTACTCCTTGAGGTCCGGGAGTGAAGTGATGCGGCCCCTGGGGTACCCACCTGTAATCACCCGCTTCCCCGTCCCCTTAGATGATCTGGAAAGGCGGGTACCGTGGCCCCGCCATCACGCTGGAGGAGGCGCTGCGTTGGGTACCCCCGGAGCGGCGAGCTAAGGCCAGGGTGCTGGACGTGGCCGCTGGGACGGGCTGCGTGGGCCGCGAACTCCACCGGGAAGGCTTCAGGTGGGTGCCGCAGGGCCGCAGACAGGGGGTTGTCCGGTCACCATACTCCCTCCTGCCTGCCAGTGCCTCAGCCTCAACACGAGTCCAACGCCAAGAGATGAAGATGATGTGTTGGAAATTACAGCTGCTTGTGTAGAGGCAGGGCCGCTGGGTGGGAACTGGGAGCGGGCAGGAGCGGCATTACTATAGTCCATCAACTCTAACTTAAAATTGAGCCCTGTGACTTGGCCCGGGGAAACCCCCATTGTTTACAGATCTAGCGATGACCTGCGCATGACGTTTTGTCTCACTGTTAGTCTGTACGTTATCTATTTATGGAATTTACATACATTCATAATACGACTGCGTGGTGTTATGAATGGCTTGGGATTAGAGGGATTGATTGATTGATTGATATAGAGTTTCTTTCATGGCGCCGCAACATCTTGGTCATATGGCACCGGAGTAATAAAATGGAAGGCAAATAATTAAAATAATCTAAGGGTGATAAAAGTTATTAGGAAGATAGTTTTGAAATGGTCCATTCAGATATAGCACTAGTTTAAAATATAATAAAATGTTTATTAAAAATACATTAGTGAAATACAAATAACTTTCTATAAAGAGACCCTACAAGAGATGGAGGATGCCCATCTCCTGCAGATACCCCATGACGCCATGTCCAGGGGTGAACGCCTTTTCACCCAGCATTAGAGAAAGGGAAAAATTCCCATGTACATCACGACACCGGGAAAGGTACTGCTCTCACAGATCCCGCAGACTGGGGCACTCGACCTGGGATTAGAGGGAAAGACAACGACTCAGTAAACCTTCCATATCACTTGGCAACGTGGCTCATGCAACTTTGCCGCCTGACGGACCTTGGCAACAGGCGCCAGGTCGCACCATTCAACGTTACACCACAATGGACAAATGAAGTAGATCTCACTCTTGCGCCCTGCGCAGCCATGCAGAGAGAGAGAGAGAGAGAGAGAGAGAGAGAGAGAGAGAGAGAGAGACACCCTCTCTGAGGAGAGTAATGAAGTGATGTGGCACCAGCGCGGTCTCGTGGGGAATCCTTGTGTCGCGCCCACGGGCTCAAGTTAAAATCGATAGACTATACTATGTTAGGAATTAGGCCAGTTAACCGGGGGACTAGACAAATTAACTATTTCCCTTATGGAACTAGTCTCGGGCCGAGAGTTCAAGCCAACTATGAGTATCGTCTGAGCTCAAATAAGCCTTGGATGGTACTTGAATACTTCGGTCATCTGCTCCCAAACCGAGACAGAATCAACTTATTCACTGCCTGAAGACTAACCACATTTACCATGAAAGGAATAACAATAGTGAAGTGTTTCCTTTCATGAAATAATAACTAATTGTTCTTGCTGAATTAAAATTAAAGAGCAAGGATATTTTAACCTATGGAAACAGAGAGGAAAGCCACGCCATCTGGCGAGAGAAATTAAAAATATCGCTTCAGACCCAAGTGGTTGGTTTTCTCTCACTCCACCACCGGCCTTCACAAAGTAAAGACCAAGGCACTGCAGCCCAGCCATTAACTCGGACGCAGTGTACCTTCTATTAACTGACTGAGGGATACTACACCCGGCAACGAGACTTCAGAGACAACAATATCTTTTGAAACCCGCTTCTCAGCTAAATGCCCCCAGCAGTTATTTGAGACAGATAGATTTTACTACACGGATCCGGTAGGATTATTATTTGTTCGACTGTCTGGAGTTGCTTGTTGGATACCTTCACCACCTAATAGCTGGTAAGCACTTGTTTGTTTGGGATTGTCTGACGGGTGTGTTATTCACTTTGCGAGTGACCTAACTGCTGGGTAGGGTAAATTTACTGATTCCCAACAACTACTACTGCTGCTATAACTTCTACTACTACTACTACTACTACTACTACTACAACTACTACAGCCGCTCCCACAGGCACATAGACGCTGTGGACCCGTCGGAGGGCATGATGAAGCAGCGGGAGACTGGCATCTATACCAACGACTTCCTGGAGTTTATCGGCAGCGGACACTCCACCGTGCCCAAAGGTATTATTAGTTTTTTTTTTTTTTACATCAAAGGACACGGTTCAAGGGCCACAAGAAGAGTACAAAAAAAAGCCTGCTACTCGCCGCTCCCATAAAAGATAAAAGTAAAGAGTAGCCAAAATAGAGGTCAATTTCGAGAGGAGAGGTGTCTTGATACACTCTTCTTGAAATATGTCAAGTCATAGACAGGGGGAAATACAGACGAATGAAGGTTGCTCCAGAGTTTACCTCTTGCATAAGGGTTTTGGATAGTAAAGGGATGAGCATGAGTAAAAAGTCGTGTGCAGCGGGGCCGCTGGAGGGAGGGAGGCATGCAGTTAGCAAGTTCAGAAGAGCAGTCATCATGAAGATATCGATAAAAGATAGAAAAAGAGGCAACATAGCGGCGGAATTTAATTAAGAGGTAGAAGGTTGTCAGTAAGAGGAGGATAACTGATGAGACGAAGAGCCTTAGACTCCACTCTGTCCAGGAGAGTTGTGTGAGTGGAATTATTGTTATTGTTGTTGTTTCATATGTAAAGATTAATATACGTATTTTTCTTTTACATCTCTCTCTCTCTCTCTCTCTCTCTCTCTCTCTCTCTCTCTCTGACACATACGACCTGGTGGTCACCTCGGGCGGTATGGGCGAAGGTCACATCTCACACAGTGGCCTCGACGACGTTGTGCGCGTCGCAAAGAACGGTGAGTGAGTAAGTGAGTCTGCGTGCCTGCGTGCGTGCGTGCGTGCGTGAGTGAGTGAGTGTGAGTGTGAAAGTGTTTTTACAAGAAAGGAGACAGCTCAATGGCACAAAAAAAACCAATAAAAAAAAAGCCCGTTACTCGCTGCTCCTGAGAAAAAGAAAATCAAAAGAGGTGGCCGAAAGAGAGGTCAATTTCGGGAGGAGAGGTGTCCTGATACCCTCCTCTTGAAAGAGTTCAAGTCGTAAGTAGGAGGAAATACAGATGAAGGAAGATTGTTCCAGAGTTTACCAGCGTGAGGGATGAAAGAGTGAAGATGCTGGTTATATCTTGCACAAGGGGTTTGGACAGTATAGGGATGAACATGAGTAGAAAGTCGTGTGCAGCAGGGCCGCGGGAGGGAAGGAGGCATTCAGTTAGCAAGTTCAGAAGAGCAGTCAGCGTGAAAATAGCGATAGAAGATAAAAAGAGAGGCAACATCGCGACGGAATTTAAGAGGTAGAAAACTATCAGTTGGAAGAGGAGAGCTGATGAGACGAAGAGCCTTATACTTCACGCTGTCCAGAAAAGCTGTGTGAGTGGAGCACCCTCCCCCCCACACGTGAGATGCATACTACATACGAGGGCGGACAAGGCCCCTGTATATGGACAGCAACTGTGCGGGGGAGAAGAACTGGATGAGACGATACAGAACGCCCAATCTCGAGGAATCTGATTTAGCGAGAGTGGAAATATGAAGCTTCCAGTTGAGATTTTGAGTTAAGAATAGACCGAGGATATTTAGTGTTGAAGAAGGTGACAGCTGAGTGTTGTTGAAGAATAGCGGATAGGTGTTTGGAAGATTGTGTCGAGTTGATAGGTGGGGAAATTGAGTTTTTGAGGCATTGAAGGACACAAGGTTGTTTCTACCCCAATCGGAAATGATTGCAAGGTGTGAGGTTAAGCGTTCTGCAGCCTCCAGTCTGGAGTCGTGTACTTCCTGTTGGGATGGGCTTCTATTGAAAGAAGTTGAATAATGCAGAGTGGAGTCGTCGGCGTATGAGTGGACAGGACAGTTTGTTACTGAAAGAAGATCATTGATGTTGAGCAACCCCCTCTTTACCCGAGAGTGAACTGAGTGAAAACAATAATCCATGTCTACCTCATCAACTTTTCCCCGTAAGAACAGAATCCTATCCTCCAAAACAATAATCCATGTCTACCTCATCAACTTTTCCCCGTAAGAACAGAATCCTATCCTCCAGTAGTTGAAAAATATTCAGAGTTGGTACTAGAAGGTGCCTTTGATTCCCTAGTCTTCGTTGCCCGTATGGCGTCTGCCATACCGAGTAGTTTTTCTGAGACTATCCTGATTGTATCTGTGGTGTTGGTCAAGGAAGTATATGGATATTTTACGAGGAGCACATCTTCTATGAGGAAGACCTCTCCTGTGTGTGCCGTGAGGGCGCCAGGCTTCAGGTGGATGGGTGTCGTTGCAAGCAGGGAGCCGAGGTACAACAAGATCATCACAAAACGCAACATCATGATCTGACAGTGGTGGGAATGAAGTATTTAAACTCGTGGTCTCAAGTTATAGCTATGGGTGTTGGGATTATCTTGTTGAACATTTGACTCTGAGGGGGAATTACCAATATCAAGGTCCAAAGGTGAGGGAATTACTTTCAGACGATCACTGTGAACTTCTAGACTAACTCCACTATTTGACTCAAGAACCTCGAACCTATTATTTCCCCTGACATTCCGAACAACACGGTAAGGACCCACAAATTTTACCCCCAGTTTTGAACTCCTTTCCGCTTGCTTAATCATGACTGTGTCACCCTCTTTTAATTCCACCGAGACGGCCTGTTTGTTTTGTTTTGACATCATTTCAACCTTTATAGCGTTTAACGTACACCTAACCTCTGAGTGTATCTTGGAAAACATATGCATCTGCTGTTGCGCGTACTTATCAATGTTGTAGAAAGGTTGGTGTGGTTTTCTTAGGAAGTCGTACGAAAGACGTTTCTCCACCCCATGTAAGATGTAGTAGGGAGACTTCCCCGTAGAGTCGTTTACCGACGTATTTATGGAAGCGGCTATATGCGATAGCCAATCCTCCCAGTTATCGTGGAGATCGTTCACGATAGGCCTGAGGACCTGTAAGATTTTCCTATTAGCCCTCTCCGCCAACCCATTAGCAGCTGGGTGGTAAGCTGTGATGAAGGATTGCGTGATGTTAAACTGAGCGCATATTTCGCTCAGTACTGTTTTCCTAAACTCGGTGCCATTGTCACTCAAAAGAATTAGAGGAGACGAATGTGGACACAACACGTGAGTCACGAGGGCATGGGGCACGCGTGTGGCTGTCTTGTCCTTGAGAGGCGCTAGAACTAGAAACCTAGAGAACTGGTCGACGCACACCAATAAGTAGCGCGAATCATGTTGGCTCTGGGGGAGCTGTAATAAGTCTATATTAACAACATCCCATGGCACCTCTGGTACTGGGTATTGCAACATAGGTGCTGGCCCTTTGACGGACCCCTTGTGCTTAGCACAAACGACGCAATGTGCGACATGTTTTTCTACATCAACCCGTAATGAGGGCCAGTAGAATTTTCGTCTTGTCTCTTCCTGGGTGACCCGCAGTGGGTGTGTTATGGACCAGCTTAAACGTCACGGGGACGTATTTGTCTGGGATGACCAGTTGGTCTATAGGTACCGGTTTGGTTGGCCATGACCTACAAAGGAGGTTGTCCTCTGATAGGAAGAATTGTGAAAAGGGAACTGGCAATTCAGGAAGGTTTGATTCGTCTCCCGACTCTAGGGCGTAAATTAACCTCTTCCACACAGGGTGGTCTCGCTAAGCAGTGTGTAGCTCAGGTGAAGTGAAGTTGTGGATGACCTCTGGGGTGGTAATCGCGCCTATCGGAATATTCCGAGATAAGGCATCTGCGACCACATTTGTTTTCCCGGTGATATATTTTATCTCCGGATTGTATGCTTGGATCGTTAAGAACCATCTTGCCAGACGACCGTGTAGGTTTTTTTCCCTTGAAAAGATCAGTTATGGCCGCGTGGTCCGTATACACCACAATTTTGTACTCCATCACTGTGTCACGAAAATGCTTCAGAGCCCACACAATGGCAAGAGCCTCTAGGTGGGTAACAGAATAGTTCTTTTCCACAGGACGATAAGAACCGTATTTTTTTGGAACCAGAAACAAGGGTGAATTCCACGGGGAGTTCGATTCTTTGATGACATCTTGTTCTAACATATCAGATATAAGTTGCTGCACTACTTCCCTCTGACTGTGGGGGAGCTTGTATGCATTGATATATACAGGATTGGTATTGGGTTTTAACTTAATGTCATTGTGTTCAGCACACTGCGTAACTCCAAGCGGCTCGCCTGGTAGAGCAAGCGCCCCCCTATAATGTTCCAGCAGCCGGACTAAGGTTGGCTTAATTTCGGAATTGTGTGCAACTTTTAGGAATGCCTCTAAATTAGCTGTGTCTTGTTCGGGAGAAGCCTGACACGCCGAGGTTATGCCTGAGACTTGGGCTGAAGGGTATGCAGCTGGTTTCGGGGCTACATTTTTCCCATACACTAGACACTGGCATAATCTAACCCCGTGTTTTAAGGATACAGGGGATCCTGACGTGTTTATTACCAATGCCTCTGCAATACCTCCCTCTTTGACTATCGTGAGAGTTACCTCCACCGTCACCCGGTGTATGTGTGGTGCTCCGTCGATACACACATCACTGCCCGTTGGAGGAGCGTTAGGTAACCGGATTTGAACACGTTTTGCAGCACGATCCGGAACTACTTGAGGACCTTCTACGACTGCCGTTACTGTCCGCCACAAGTCTGTAATGTTTTCGTGTGGTTTGACCATAAGAGGTGACACTTGGGCGGTGGGAGACCCTGAGTCTGTGGAGGGTTGGTCATTTTCCCCCTCTGAGGGCGGGATTACAGGTGACATAGGCGATGGATTTACCATCCCCTGTATGCGTCGTCCTTGATACACGATCGCGTTGCTTTCAGGGTTTATGGTTATGTGCAGGTCTTTCATGGCGTTTAATCCTTAGATCCCATCCACAGGTAAGGCAAACCTGCTAGATACATAAAAGAAATCTCGAAAGGAACATACCTTTTCATGTAAGCTGACTGTTAGTGGTACTCGCCCAAGGATTCCCAAAGTGGTGCCTGCCCTGTGTCTACCGCTAAGGTGAGTGAAATTTTGCCCACCTTGCAAGGGAGGGCAATTATGCTTGTCCGTCCCAAGGCGGCAGTGACTGAGTCAAGTTGCTCCCAATTAGTATCGTCCTTATGGGATACTTGGATGTACGCCTTGGGGCTGTCACAAAGTCATGCCTTTTTATTCTGAGAAGAGGAGGAGTGTGGTTTACTGTCCGCCGAGGACTTGTTCTTCTGTTCCTCCTTGGCCTTTTGTATTGCATAACAACTGTCTGAATCATGAAAACAATTCCTGTGGACATGGCAAAAGGCAGCCTTCCGCTGATGGTTTGGCCTAGGGTTCCTGTGTGATGAGTGATGGCCACCCCTGTAACCTCCTGATCTCCTATCAGATCCCTGTCTTGAGTGTGTTGAGTCCCTACGTTTCGCGAAGCAAGAATTCTCGAAATGTCCTGATTGATTGTAAAAACTACAGGTGAGAGATGCCTTACTTTGCGCCTGCAATGCTGCGGCAGTTGCAAGGGGTTGATGGTGAGTGTGTTCTTGAACCTTGACTTCTAACTCTGAGACGAAGTCAACCAACTTCCCGCCCGGTTTGAAGGTCAAGGGAAGGGCAGAACGGCGGTTCTTCTCTGAAATATGAAATAAGTAAAAAAGCAACTCGAAGACTGTCTTCACCTGGTGTTTTTGCATACTGCCCCCTGAGAGCCATTGCGCGTCTTCTAGACTTTTGACACAATCAACCGCCAGCTGATTTGCCTCAGTCATGGCGTCCCAAATCGGCTATGTTGAGGATTTTTTTTTTGGAGGGGCTCAACCGTGTGTGCGATCTGTCTAACGAAGCTTGGTTTACTCCCGCCTCCGAAGATTTTTATGAAATTCCTTTTAAAAATCTCATAGTTTACTCCAATGTCCACCGAAGCAAACGCTGAGGACTGCATCAAATTTAGTGCCCGAGAGCCTGCTAGTAACCCGGACCGAATGAATGCAATTTTATCATGATCTTCCGTAATGGAGTAATTTACGATGGCAGACTCACATAGATCTAGGAACTGTCTCGCCGAATAATCTGACTCGCTGCCGGAGAACTGTCGAAAACTGGCGTGAGTTGGAATAACCCGAATCGGTGGAGGGGGGGGAGGGGAGGTGGATTGGTAGGCATTGTGACCGGTTGAGTGGGGGTTAAGAATCCCGAAGAACCCGGAGGTGAATGGTCCCTGTTTGGAATTGAGGAATACTGAGTACCTGAACGTAAATTTACAACATTAAGATCATTGGTGCCTGAACCGTGTTCCACTTCCTCCTTACCTGAGGGACTCGTTAACTGTTTAAAGGTGTCACCGAGTTTAGCGAGAGTGTCTTTGTTCATATTATGGCTTAAATCAGTTACAATATATGAGCATATTTTAATTGCTGTAAATATTAACGTAACGCGTCTGAGTTAAAAGTTTGCGCCGTACCCCTAAAAACAAGAAGGGATGGTAAGCAAGGTGGCTGTTAGATGTAATAGAAAGTTAAGGTTATAATGTCAGGCTATAATGTAATGTTATAATGTTATGGTTATATGAAATAATGACCCAATAACGCAGCCGTTATTTGGTTAGGAGAAATAAGTGAGCATGCCCTTAAAGTGCGGGTTTCTCCCGAACGGCGAAGAGAAAACGGAGCAAGGGCACACTGAGGAAGTTTGAATTAGAGTAGGGAAATCACAGTTTTACCGCTAACAGACAACAAGAAGGATCAATACCGTATGCAAATGATCGTTACTCTCACAATTACGACTGATTAACAGTGTTAGATACACATAAATAAAAGAGTCGTGCCTCTGATGCAATTTTGCTGAGTTTGCACTTGTGAAAATATTTGGAACAGGTACAATACCGAGAATATTCAGCTGACGTAGAGCTGGTGACGAAGGATGTCGTCGCTCATGGGGTACCTGGAGCCTTTGGAGTTGCGTTGGAAGACCTTGGCCGCGGCAGGAGCGCGTGGAAGGTTGACTGATGGCATGGAGACTGACCCCCGTAATGGCTGCTGGAAACTGCTGACGATATAGTCGGGCAGGTGCGTGGCAGGGCGGGCGCCGGAACACTGCTGCCAGACGTAGGACGGCTGCGATGCTCTTGTTATTTTGAGAGTTGTGGAGGCAGCGGTTGTAGATATGGCAACCTGGGTGTGTACCCTCTTAAGAAGACGCCTTGTAGTAACGGTGGTGGGTACTGCTTGCAGTCACCGGGAGATGTCCGCGTTTGCCCTGGTTGACTGTTTGCCGGAAGAGGTTTGGGCCGATGCTCCCGGCAGCGGCGGTGTTGCCGCTGTGTTGCTTGGAGCTTGTGGGCTCTGCGGGAAGTGCCTTCTTCTGCGTACCACGGAGGGCTTGGAGTGAGCTGGGAGTGGTTGGTTGTTGGCCTGTAGAGAGCTTGTAGAAGTGCGTAGGCCTGTAGTTGGCCTGTAGCAGGGATTTTGACTCCTTCCTTCCTTCTACGCCTGTCCCCGGATTTGTTGGTGAGTTGCGAAGGGCTCGGGCGCGTTAGGACACCGTCTGCCACCGGTGAACGCTTGGTTGCGGGGACTTGCGGGCGTGAAGGGAAACTCTTGCTGTCTTAGAAGAAATATATTCTTAACCTAAGATACAGCGTAGCGTGGGTGAGAGAGACGAGACGCTAGGTATGTGTCGTGCGAGCTCTCTCGAAGGAGTGACGAGTTACAGAGTGGAAAATATTGAAGTTACAATTGGTCACGTATGTCAAGGTGACCTCTAAACTTGATGAAATGCTTTGTATACAAACTGAGATGGTAAACACTGACAGCTGACATTCCTACAAGGTGGCGTGATCTATCTGTCGTGTTTTTTTTCATTGATATACTACAATTACTATAACAAGGTCGTCCCACCGAGCTGAAGCAAAATGCCAGAAGCATCGCCTCTTCGGTGGGTCCAGAGGATGTACAAGAGCGATAGGACAGGAAACAGAAATAAGGTTATGGTCGGAGGAACCCAACGGAGAGAACAGTTTGACAGAGTAAGCAAAAGGATTAGAGGTAAGGAAGAGGTCTAGAATGTTGGGCCTGTCTCCAAAACGGTCGGGAATACGTGTAGGGTGCTGAACCAACTGCTCTAGGTCGTTGAGGAGAGCAAAGTTGTAGGCTTGTTCACCAGGCTGGTCTGTGAAAGAGGATGAAAGCCAAAGCTGGTGGTGAACATTCAAATCATCCCATGATGGAGATTTCAGCGAAGGGAGAGTGGGTCAAGATGTGCTCCACTTTAGAATTCAAATAGTCAAAGAATTTTACATAGTTAGTAGAGTTAGGTGAGAGATAAACAGCACAGATGTATTTAGTAATAGAATGACAATGAAGTCTTAGCCAGATGGTGGAAAATTCAGAAGAGTCAAGGTCGTGGGCACGAGAGCGATGTCGTTTTTTTTTTTTTTTTTTTACAGCAAAGGAGACAGTTCAAGGGCACACAAAAAGCAAACATTAATAAAAAAAAGCCAGCTACTCACTGCTCCTAAAAAGAATCCAAAGAGGTGGCCGAAAGATAGGTCAGTTTCGGGAGGAGAGGTGTCCTGATACCCTCCTCTTGAAAGAGTTTAAGTCGTAAGCAGGAGGAAATACAGATGAAGGAAGAGTGTTCCAGAGTTTACCAGCGTGAGGGATGAAAGAGTGAAGATGCTGGTTAACTCTTGCATAAGGGGTTTGGACAGTATAGGGATGAGCATGAGTAGAAAGTCGAGTGCAGCGCATGCAGTTAGCAAGTTGAGAAGAGCAGTCAGCGTGGAAATATCGATAGAAGATAGAAAGAGAGGCAACATTGCGGCGGAATTTAAGAGGTAGAAGACTATCAGTATGAGGAGGAGAGCTGATGAGACGAAGAGCCTCTGTCCAGAAGAGCTGTGTGAGTGGAGCCCCCCCACACATGAGATGCATACTCCATACGAGGGCGGACAAGGCCCCTGTATATGGACAGCAACTGTGCAGGGGAGAAGAACTGGCGGAGACGGTACAGAACGCCCAGCCTCGAGGAAGCTGATTTAGTAAGAGATGAGATATGAAGTTTCCAGTTGAGATTTTGAGTTAAGGATAGACCGAGAATGTTTAGTGTTGAGGAAGGTGATAGCTGGGTGTTGTCAAAGAATAGGGGATAGTTGTTTGGAAGATTGTGTCGAGTGGATAGGTGGAGAAACTGTGTTTTTGAGGCGTTGAAGGACACCAGGTTCTGCTTGCCCCAATCGGAAATAATAGTAAGGGCTGAGGCTAAGCGTTCTGCAGTCTCCAGCCTTGAGTCATTAAGTTCCTGAAGGGTGGGTCTTCTATTAAAATAAGTTGAATAATGCAGAGTGGAATCATCGGCGAGGAATGGATAGGACAGTTCGTTTTGGAAAGAAGATCATCAATGAACAACAGAAAAAGAGTGGGAGATAGGACAGAACCCTGTGGGACACCACTGTTAATAGATTTAGGAGAAGAACAGTGACCGTCTACCACGGCAGAAATAGAACGGTCAGAAAGGAAACTGGAGATAAAGGTACAGAGAGGAGGATAGAAACCGTAAGAGGGTAGTTTAGAAAGCAAAGATTTGTGCCAGACCCTATCAAAAGCTTTTGATATGTCCAGCGCAATAGCAAAAGTTTCACCGAAACGGCTAAGAGAGGATGACCAAGAGTCAGTTGAGAAGGCTAGGAGATCACCAGTAGAACGCCCCTTGCGGAACCCATACTGGCGATCAGATAGAAGGTCAGGAGTGGAAAGGTGCTTTTGAATCTTCCGGTTAAGGATTGATTCAAAAGCTTTAGATAGACAAGAAAGTAAAGCAATAGGACGGTAGTTTGAGGGATTGGAGCTGTCACCCTTCTTAGGTACAGGCTGTATGAAGGCATACTTCCAGCAAGAAGGAAAGGTAGATGTTGACAGGCAGAGGCGAAAGAGTTTGACCAGGCAGGGTGACAGCACGGAGGCACAGTTTTTAAGGACAATAGGAGGCACTCCATCAGGTCCATAAGCCTTCTGAGGATTGAGGCCAGAGAGGGCATAGAAAACATCATTTTGAAGAATCTTTATAACAGGCATAAAGGAGTCAGAGGGGGATGAGTAGGAGGAATATGCCCAGAATCGTCCAGAGTGGAGTTTTTAGAAAAAGTTTGAGAGAAGAGTTCAGCCTTAGAGATAGATGAGACGGCAGTGTTGCCGTCAGGACAGAGAGTGGAGGAAAGATGAAGAAGTGAAGTTGGAGGAGATGTTTTGGCTAGATGCCAGAAGTCACGGAAGAGTTAGAGAAAGCAAGGTTTTGACATTTTCTATTAATGAAAGAATTTTTGGTTAGTCGGAGAATAGATTTGGCACGATTTCGGGCAGAAATGTAAAGTTCATAATTAGCATTAGTTTGAAGGCTCTGGTACCTTTTGTGAGCTACCTCTCTATCATTGACAGCACGAGAACAAGCGTGATTAAACCAAGGCTTTTTTGCGTGATGAGTAGAGAAAGAACGAGGAATGTATGGCTTCATTCCAGAGACAATCACCTCTGTGATGCGCTGAGCACACACAGAGGGGTCTCTATCCTGGAAGCAATAATCATTCCATGGGAAATCGAAAAAGTACATCCTCAGGTCGTCCCACCGAGCTGAAGCAAAATGCCAGAAGCATCGCCTCTTCGGTGGGTCCAGAGGGTGTACAGGAGCGATAGGACAGGATGCAGAAATAAGATTGTGATCGTGACCCACACGTAGGCGCAACATCCAGCTTAGGATTAAAATTTAGGATAGAGATAGTAGGAGGGAACAGAGTAGAAGTTGCTGTCAGTAGCCTCAGTAACCTGTGTTTCGGTGAGGAAGAGAAAATAAGGTTTAGAGGAGGAGATATGGTGTTCCACAGTATGAAAATTAGAACGAAGACCACGAATGTTGCAGAAATTGATGAGGAGGAGGTTCAAGGTTTCAAGGTGTGTGTGTTGTGTGAATGTAGTGTGGTGTAGAAAGAGAGAGGAACTGTCTTTAGGGAGCATGCTGAACTGCTCTCTGGTGTTGATGAGACAAAAGGGAAACGGTTAGTGAGGACTTTGGAGGGCTTCAGCACCCTCCTCGCTTCCCATATATCCTCATCGAGAATAGGTCACGCCCGTTCGGTAGGTGTCCTCCTACCTACTCCTACTATTGGATCGCAAAACAGTTCATGGTAATCCCAGCAACTTTTACGAGAGGCCTTTCAAACGGGCGGAATTAGGCGCCGTTTAGGATGGGAGAGAGCCTACATAGAGACTTCATATTTGCCTGGAGTAAACCTTGAGGCGGTCTCCCTAGGGTGGGCTAGACGACGCGCCCCCTAGCGTATGCCCCAATGATTAACTGAGTTCCTCCTCTCCGGCACTCCAGGAGGCTTCGTGATCATCGTGATGCGCCATGAGTTCCTACAGACCGTGCCTTCCTACAAGGACAAGCTGGAGCCTTACATGGACCAGCTGGAGGCGGACGGGAAGTGGAAGAAGGTAGGGAGCACCGTTGCCAGATTATCGTACTCAGAGCATAGTATTTACCGTTTTTTGACACCTAACTATTGCCAAGAAACATCAGGAATTCACTATTTTAACGATAGATATAAATGAATCTAGTTATTGAGCCCCAGGAGACATATTTGAAGTCGGAAGTTGGTAAATATATAAGAGGCTGCTGCTGATGATGATGGTCATAATTCCTTCAGGTGGAGCGGCGCATCGTCCCAAACTATTTATGTGACAAGGAGGGTCTCGTCTTCGTCTTCCGCATCACTAAGCCTGAGTGAGGAGGAAGAGGAGGGAAGGGAAAGGAGAGAGATGAAGAGGAGGAGTTATAGTGGTGTTGTGCCAAGGCTGTCTCTGTGTAACAGCCTTGGCTTTCGTCGCGGCACCCGAGACTGAGGTGAATTATCGTGCTCTGGCAACCTGGCGTCATGGCGTCTACGATGTTATATGATAGTCTACGCATAGGGCACATTTGTCTGTATTAATCATATTATTGAAATTGTCGTAAAAATATGTTTTAGTTTATAAGACTGAGGCTGCAGAATCCTTAACCTCAGACCTTACTATCATCTCCGATTGGGATAAAAGGAACCTTTGGGTTTTTGTGTCCTTCAATGCCTCAAAAACCCAATTTATCCACCTTTCAACTCGACACACTCTTCCAAACACCTATCCCCTATTCTTCAACTACACTCAGCTGTCACCTTATAATTCTTCAGAACTAAATATCCTCGGTCTATCCTTAACTCAAAATCTTAACTGGAAACTTCTCATATCTTCTCTCACTAAATCAGCTTCCTCGAGGTTGGGCGTTCTGTATCGTCTCCTCCAGTTATTCTGCCCCGCACCGCTGCTATCCATATACAAGGGCCTTGTCCGCCCTCGTATGGAGTATGCATCGCACGTGTGTGGGGGGTTCCACCCACACAGCTCTTCTCTATCTTTCGGCCACTCCTCTGTTGTAAAAAAAAAATTAGGTCGCTGATTATGTAGCTGTATGTGTGTGTGCATGTGTAATGGCAAGTTGCCAGAACACGATAACGAAGACCTCAGACTCGTGTGCTGCGACTATAGTATACGTTTAGGAATGCTTGGTCTGGGTCTTGGTGTCTTGATGATGTACAGACATGTATATATATAATAAACGGGTGTCTACTTCCCCTCAGAATCATGTTAATCTTTGTTTGTTTCTCAAGTTAATTTAAGTGATTATTCATCCTAATTTTAAATGCGTCTGCTGTTCTTAATGTATAATGCGTCTGCTGTTCCTAATTTATAATGCATCTGCTGTTCCTAATTTTAAAAGCGTCTGCGGTTCCTAATTTTAAAAGCGTCTACTGTAGCCCTACGTGGCGCAATGCAGAGGAAGTTAACTTATTTAATCTGAAATTCAAGTGAAATGATCAGCAATTTAAGTTAAGTAACAGAGTAGTGAAGTATATGTGGCAGTGAGCATGTGGAAGGATGAGATGGAACGAGAGAACAAAGATTAACGAAAATAATAAAAACTCTCGCTCCCATCCCTCTCTCCTCCATACTTCCTTCCTCGAACAGAGTCGTCCGCCACTGGAACAGCCTCCCCGCAGAAGTAGTCAGTGCGGAAACGATCAACTCCATTTCCACTGACAGTAACTTTACTGCGTCGGGAGTGAACTGAACGTATCCAAGGTCACTTAATGTTCTTAGTTCTGTTCTTTTCTTCTTTTATTATGAGATATCATCATCATCATCATCATAATTTCGTTTAACGTCCGTTTTCACTCTTCCTGAGCGGTTGGACGCTTTATGGGTCTCCTCTATTCTGCTCTGTCTTCTGCCTGATGCTCATCCAATCCCATCACTGCCAAGTCTTCCTGTATACACCTTCTCCACCTTTTCCTAGGTCTACCAACTGGTCTCCTTCCTTTTACTTTCAATCTCTCCAAAACTCCCAGCACTGTATCCTCCCCTGCTTTTCACATGTCCGAACTATAGGAGTCTCCCTTCTGAGCATTGTTTCCAGGTTCTCTACTCCACATCTGTTATCCACATCTAGCTGCACTAGATACCCTGTCTTGCTAATCTCTCCACAACTCCCAGCACTGTATCCTCCCCTGCTCCCTCCACATTAGGGCGGCTCGATTTGACATTTTTTTTTTAGTTTTGCTTTTGGGTAGTGTGGAAAACCTGTCTATTGGTGAGAAAACACTGTGTGTAAAGTTATTTTGATCTGTGTTAATATCTTCAGGTGGCACATATCGGTCAAAGTTTGGGAAAATGGCAAAAAATAGCATTTAAAAAAAAATACAAGTAAAAAACAATATTAGCAACCATTTTATTGGGTAGGGATCTGTTGGTTAATAATAGCCCAAAGAATGGTGTGTAAAAATTCCAGCTTAAAAAAGGAATATTTTCAGGTGGCACATTCAAGTCAAAATAATACATAAGTGGCCAAAATTCGTACTTTGCTATTTTTTGCATCACTTCTGGGAAATAATTTGGACATCTATATATGTTCAGGTGATCACAAATATATATTTTTACAGCTTTTAGCATATTATTGATGAAAATATCATTCAACAATAATAACCCAGAACTCACCACGAGGAGGTAGCTGTAAGACGAGTTCCACCCTAGCTCCATCCCAACCACCCTACCTTTAAAGCTAGAGTTGTCTAAAGCTTATATTGTGCTTTGTTTTCATAAGCTGGCATCTTTTTCCTTGATGCTAATGTTGTTCGGATGTATCCATCACGCCTTTCCTCACCACATACCTTCTCAGAAGCTTCTGTCACAAGTTTTATTAGACGTTCTACTGCTTGAGTATGGCACGGGAGATCTGTTAGGCCTTGGTAGGCTTCCTGTGATTTAATTAGCTCTTCTATTTGGGTTTCTGAAATCTCTTTGTCAGTGGAGGCTCAGTTATGTCATCTTGCCATTCTATCATGTCAAAATAATTTTGAGCATTGAATTTGATTGGTGGAACTTTAAATCTTCTGACTTCCCCTTGGTTCTTGCTCTTTCTTGCTTTAAGTATCCGCCGCCATCCAAGTTCACGGATGTGACTTCTGTCATCTGCAACCATTGCAATAAGTATGTTTTCAGGATGACAGAAGTAACCATTTCTTTGAAGGATGGGCTTTACTATTTCTTGAGTTTGAACACTTAAACTTCTCATTCGCACAATCGTCTCATGCATGTGATTTGCCCCATGGATAATAAAGGGTTCACTCTTAATCTTAAACCACATTGGACTGTAAACGTGCATTATGAATTTGACTATTTCCATCAGGTTCTTAGATGGATTCTCTGTTGAAATATATAGTCTCAAGATCCTGTTGGCTGTAGTTACCCATCGTGAATGTGACATCTTTCCCGGACTTCGACTAGCTAATGACTTTTCACAGGTTCCTTGAGAGACAGCTTTGCAAATGTCCAGCAAATATTGCTGATCTGTACTCAAGTCATTTATATTTGGGAACGTGGAGAAGTAGTCAGATTGTTCAGGGCATAATTTGCAACAGGAAGCTTCTCGCAATCATTAAGCTGCTTTCCTATGTCACCAGTTAAACCTGTAGGGCCGGAAGTCTTGCCGTCCAGAGAAGTTACAAGATGTCGAAGCGGAAGCTCATTTTCATGAAGAAGACAGATTACCCATTGAAGTGGCCTTCCAAGAATTCTTTCCATGCAGGAAATAATGCCATTTTTTAGTCCAGTGTTTGTCACTGTGCCATCACATCCAACTGCTTTTAGTTCAGCAGTATCAATATTTTCTTTTTCAAGATATTTCATTATGGCAGTGGTTATATTCAAAGCAGAACCAGATGTAGGAGTTACATGACCTAAAATTCTGAGCCTGGTTCTTGTAGCAGAGCTATGTGTTCTTCTGTAATGATGTTGAGTGATTTCTTGGCACCTCTCTCTTCTTGAGTGCGAGTTTTGTCCTTGCGACCATCAAAATAGAGAGCCTTAAGAGGAATCTTGGGTCTTGAATCTGTCTGTGTCTTACGAGATTTCGATCTTAGCCTAGTAACTTTGTGACGGTCGATTATTGATTCCTTATTTTCATCACTGATTATCCCATAATCTTGCAAAACAGAAGTTGCTATTAAAGCCGCTGAACGGTTGGAGATACCAGTTCTGTCGCACACAGCTCCTAGTGATGGCAAATCTCTTACAACTTTTTTCTTCTTTGTACTAAGCTTGAGTCGATCTGATAGCTCTTCTTCAAAGTCAGAAGCGTCGCTTGTAGTACATGAGCTAGTAGGTGATGATCCTGGTTCAAAATTTTCAAAATTATTCTTGCTTGTGCTCACCTCTGTCATGCTGGAACGATCTTTTCTTTGTCTGATAACTTTCTTGATATTGGCTGCAGTTGTTTTCTTGTCTAAACCGCCAATAACCATTGTTCTTGATCCTCTTTGATTAATTAAGAACGGTCTTTCTGCTTGAGGTACTTTATGTTCCTTAGCACAAGTGCATTTATCAAAATCAGTGCACTTGCAACAGGCAATATCAAATAATTGCCTTGACTTTTCCTGGAATAACAGCAACTTTTTCTTAAATGAATCTGAATTTCTCCTGTTCTTATTTACTTTAAGTAAGCTCTTGTACTGACTATGTAAGGTGCTTATCATATCATATATCCTTTTTCTAGAAACAATTGGTATAGATGAGGATTGCCATATATTGATCAACTTGGATGTGAGGCTTTCAGTAATGAGTTTGTGTGGAGGATCCTTACCTGTTGTCTTTATATCATTCCTATGCCACAGATAAGCCCTTAGAATGGCCCCAAATGTTGGAAGCTCATTTTGAACTAATTCTGCTTGCTGGCCAGCTATAGGGCACATTGTTTTCTCTCTTGTCAGTGGATGCTGGGTGCTCTTGGACATAGTGACAAGTCTCTTGATATCCAATAGCCTCCAAATGTGCAAGAGCGAGGAGCGCAGGTCCTCTCTCCACTAGTGCTGGGTAGCAACTGACAGTGCTGACTCAGTGACACGCTCTGTGCTCCCACAAGCTTCACACAATGATTACCGAGAAATAGTCCCTACCAAGGTTAGTCAAGGTTAGTCATTGTATGCAATGCTTTGCAAAGATGTGCAGATTATAGATGTCCAAATTATTTCCCAGAAGTGATGCAAAAAAATAGCAAAGTACGAATTTTGACCACTTATGTATTATTTTGACTTGAATGTGCCACCTGAAAATATTCCTTTTTTAAGCTGGAATTTTTACACACCATTCTTTGGGCTATTATTAACCAACAGATCCCTACCCAATAAAATGATTGCTAATATTGTTTTTTACTTGTATTTTTTTTTAAATGCTATTTTTTGCCATTTTCCCAAACTTTGACCGACATGTGCCACCTGAAGATATTAACTCAGATCAAAATAACTTTACACACAGTGTTTTCTCACCAATAGACAGGTTTTCCACACTACCCAAAAGCAAAACTAAAAAAAAATGTCAAATCGAGCCGCCCTACTCCACATGTCCAAACCATCGGAGTATTTCCCTTCTGAGCACTGTTTCCAGGTCCTCTACTCTACGTCTGTTAGTTGCATCTGCACTGCGCACCCTGTCTTGCCAATCTCTCCAAACCTCCCAGCACTGTATCCTCCCCTGCTCTCTTCACATGTCCAAACCATCGGAGTCTTTCCCATCGGAAGGAGTTTCTTTTCAAACCGAGTCATCCGCCACTGGAACAATCTTCCTTCAAAAGTAGTAAATGCGAATACTATCAACTCCTTCAAATATAGAATCGACCTTCACTTCGCTGCGTCGGGAGTAAACTGAATATTGAGGTGCTTTCATCTGCTCCTCAATATCGAGGTGCTTTCATCTGCTCGTCAATGTCGAAGTGCTTTCATCTGCTCCCCAGGCCCCAAGTGCCTGTCGAGCAGATTAAATCACCAAAGCCGGCAATCTCGTAATGAGTCAATAGGCTTTATGTTGCCTGCATTTCCATGTTTCCATGTTTCTGAGATGGTGGCGGAGTGGTTAGCGTGCCGGCCCCGCATTCGCAGGGTTGATGATGATGAGGGTTCGAATCCGCCGCTAACCACCTGGGATTTTTCAGTCACCGCCGAGGGGCCTAAGACTACCCACATGCTGTCCTGAAGACTCCACCAACCCGGACTCTAGAAGAAGCTATGCAAGTGAAATCAACAATGATCGCCGGGGGGCAGCATGAGCCAATAATAATTGCGCCACTATAAACAATTGTCTGCGCCATAACGGGCTCGGGCCCACCATCAGGCCCCTAATAAAAAAAGCCTACCGGCGCTTTAGGTCACATGTAAAAAAGGAAAAAAGAAACTGTTTCCAGGCCCTCTACTCCACATCTGTAAGCTACAACTGCACCGGACACCCTATCTTACCATTCTCTCCACAACTCCCAGCACTGTGTCCTCCCCTGCTCTCTTTACATGTCCAAACCATCGGAGTCTTTCCCTTCTGAGCACTGTTTCCTTGCAGGTCCTTTACTCCACATCTGTTAGCTACATCTGCACTGGATCGACACCCTTCTATTATGAGATATGGAACAAAGAATAAAGAAGATAATGAATTGCTCTCCCTCCCCCTCCTTCCTTCCTCGAATTGAGTCGTCCGCCACTGTATCAGCCTTCCTGCAAGAGTGGTTAGCGCATACTGTGTGATTTTCAGTTAATACAAGAAACATGTGTGCAATATTCATGCAGTGGAGGAAATGATAAGACTCGTAATATGATAACAGAAAACAGTAAAGGAAGGAATATTAATTAAGTGCATGAAACCAATTATAATCCTTTTCCACAGATAGAGATCGTGTTTTTTGTGTTTGTTTTAATAGTTTTTTCTTCTATATGAGAGAGAGATAATAATGATGATAATAATAATAATCATAATAATAATAATAATAATAATAATAATAATAATAATTACAGGAACAGTAATATGAGAATTGTGATAAAGGAGAAAAGGAAGATCAAAGAAAAAAGGAGAAAGGAGAGAATTACAGAAGAATAAAGAAGAAGAAAGAAGGAATAGGGGAAACAGAAGGAAGGGAAATAGAAATAGTGGAAATATATAACAATAGAGCGGGTCAAGGGGGGACGGTGGGGGGCGGGGTGCGGTACTCGGCTCACTTCTAAACAAAACAACGTGACTGAGAAAGAGTAAGGGAGGAGAGGGAGAGAATGTAAGGGAGTACAGAGGTGGGAACTGGGAAGGGAGGAGAGGAGGAAAAGGAAGGAGAGAGAGATAAAGAGTAAAGGAGGAGAGAAGATGAAAAAGAAGGGAGGGGAGAGGGAGAGAAAGGAGGGGGATGGAGTGAAAGGGAGGAGAGAGAGAATGAGGGAGGAAAGGAGGGGATGGAGGGAGGTAAGGAGTAAGGGAGGTGATAAGAGGGAGAGAAGGTGTAAGTAAAGGAAGGTGAGGGAGATAAAAAATAAGGGAGGAAAGGAGGGGATGGAGGGAAAGGAAGGAGGTGAGGGAAATGAGTGAGGCGAGGTTCCCACTATTCCGTTTTGACGGATTCGTCGACGTTAATAATGACCTCAAAATGACGTCAGCGAAACAGCGGCCGCTCGACACGGATGATCCACTCCGTCGGTCCATCGCTCATCATTTGTTGACAAACATATAGACAGCATTAACCACAATGACTTCTTGTATATGTTTCTATTTCATATTTTCATGATATCTAGAATACATAATTTTCATTATGTGGACCACCATCTCTCCTCCTCTAAACCTCACCTTCTCTTCCTCACCGAAACACAGGTCTCTGAGGCTACTGACAGCATTCTCTACTCTGTTCCCTTCTACTATCTCTATCCTAAATATCAATCCAAAGCTGGATGTTGCGTCTACGTGCGCAAAAACATCACTTGCTTTCGTGTCCACGACCTTGGCTCTTCTGAATTTTCCACCATCTGGCTAAGACTTCATTGTCATACTATTACTAAATACATCTGTGCTGTTTATCTCTCACCCAACTCTACTAACTATGTAAAATTCTTTGACTACTTGAACTCTAAAGTGGAGAACATCTTGACCTACTCTCCCTTCACTGAAATCTCCATCTTGGGAGATTTCAATGTTCACCACCAGCTTTGGCTTTCATCCTCTTTCACTGACCAGCCTGGTGGATAAGTCTACAACTTTGCTCTCCTCAACGACCTAGAGCAGTTGGTTCAGCACCCTACACTAGGGTTATGACTCGAAATGAATTTTTTTTGCCTGGTATGAATTTTAATGAACAATTTGCTGCTAATCACAAAAAAATAGTCCATTTTATTTACATTTGAAAAAATGTCCCCCACACAAGCAGTTATCCATTTGGAACATTTCATTGTCTGGCGTTAGTGTAGAAATTAATTGCAAATTAGATATTGTTGGTGACTACAAACCGATCATGTAAATACTTGTCCTTTTTGCATATTTTACTCAGTTCTTCCATCACTTTCACAGCTCTCTCAGCTATCATGTTTGAGCGTGGAATATCAAGCACTGATGGTTCCTTGTTCCAATGAGTTTTCAAGCATTTCAGGGCACCGGCACAACCCGACTCGGTAACACCAAGGAAGAGGCTGTTATAGCTTGTTTCCTTAAATTTTTGATTGGTGAACCATGCTTCTTGCCAGCTGTTGGCGATGAAACTTAGTGGACGTTCCAACATGTTGCGCCACGATGGTAGTAAAAAATATGCAATGAGCGCATAGATGGCCCTCGAATTCCAGCGGGCACTGTTTAATGAAGGCAGTTTCCGCCATTTGATAAATGGGAATGAAGCATGCTTCTTGTAATGTTGGAATGCCTGGCAGAGTTCATACAAGAACTTAAAATCATCTCTCCAGCCTGGGTTTTCATCCATTTCTATTTGAGTCTCTGCCTTGTACTCACTTTGTAGGTAATTGTAATTTTCTAACAGTTCATCGACAAATTTGTAGTTCAGACTCGGTTTGGTGGTCTTTTCAGAAACATAGAAGTCAAGAATATGCTTCAATATTCTGTCTAATATGTGATGCTGACACCCAATGTACTGAGGCATGTCTAACCCCTTTCCAGTCATAGCTCTCTGTATTCTCGCAACAACACCGTTTAATCGTCCAGTGTTTACTGAAGTCGTATCGCATATGATCATTTTAATGCTTGACCAAGCATCATATTCATCAATCACTTTCTCCAGCGCATCATATATATCTTTGAAGATCCACTTTTGCACCGTACAACACCCAGCCTAATATCTCTAGCTGCACTTTTAAGGCAAAGTACTTGATATTCCTGTTTTACTAATCTTTTCCCATCAAAGTGGAGACAATAATCCTTCTCTTGCGTCAACAGTGACTTAATCTCATCTTTCTTTTTTTCTGCAAGTCTAATGACTCCTCGCCATACTCCTGATTGTGTAGGTGTAGGAAGAATCACGCCTTCTTCTGCAATACTTGCACAAACTTTAGATGCTTTGTTGGTAGACAGATTCTGGCAGCTCACTAATTTTGTGGCCTGGTATGTGGCAGATGACTTTTTCTTGTGACTGGCTCTGGCTCATCAGAACTGTCCTCTGTTTCACTGCTAATATTGTCACCTAATGTACCAGAGTCACTTTCCATATTAGACGACTCATCAGAACTGTCACCTGTTTCACTGCTAACATTGTCATCTAAGGCACCAGATTCACTTTCCATGTAAGATGTATTAGCAAATTGTTCATTTGATATTGGAGCATGTCTCTGTCTTTTGAAGGATGTATGGAAGATTGAGGCGCTGGTTTGTGAGTTGTGTATCCAACCTTTCCACCTGACTCTACTTGCTTGTAATAGAGCGCTCTATCCTCACGACACAACCAAACACCATCAACTTTAGTGATGTCAAATATGCTTTGCATACCATTCAAAAGTCTTTCTTTGGTCTACGTTGGTTCTTCTCATACAAAAGTATCAGTTTGGTCAGCCGTGCGTTAATGGCTTGCTGACTGAGTAGGAAAGCTGAATTTTCCCCACAAATCTGATAATTCTTGACATATCCGTTGTAGCCTAGTAGCTTTCAATTTGTCTTCATCCAGCAACATGTGATATCTTCCCAAAATATGCCGCTTTTGAGGTAGCCTGGTGAAACTTGTTAAACAGTCAACACGAGGAAGGTCACGCCGTTTTGTATGAATGGATGATGGTAGATTGCAAGCCCATTTTCGCGAGTTTTTTTCAACAGTATCACCAGATTTAAAGTATGTCATTTCTATTGTTACTCTGAAACATAAGAAAATAAGTTTGTTAGGACTGCAATTCTTCATCTTAATAAGACTATAACACTATTATAATAAATAAAACAAAAGTAGATAAAGATTATAATAAAAACATTACTACATAATTTACCTGATGAGAGTCAAACAACACACCCAATCGCTTTCAAGTCTAAGAGGGAACTGAAGCTACTCAGCCAGGCCCGACAAACTGATGATATTGTGTGGGTGTATTGCATCATCCAACGTTTCCATTGACGAAAATTACCCAAGGCTTCTCTTCAAGGGTTTAAATCTTCCTCGCTTGTGATCAATTATCACGTATACAAAATTATGAATAAGAATTTTCTGAAACCTAAGTTATAAACAAGGCATTACTCACACTGCTAGAATAAAAAAAATATATTTATTATTATATGTTTTATATAACAAAATGCATAAAAATGCCTGAAAAATTTTTCTATTAAAATTCCCTTCTATGATGAGAACTCCGTAACTATAAAAGCATTGGTGGGGGACCTTTTTTCACGCAAAACCACAATAATTGTGATTTATATAATGAACGATTAGAACCTCATCACATGGCATAGCAGGAATTTCAAATTTCGCCAAAAAAATTTTTTGTCATAACCCTACCCTACACGTATTCCCTACCGTCTTGGAGACACGCCCAACATACTAGACCTCTTCCTTACCTCTAACCCGTCTGCTTACTCTGTCAAACTGTTCTCTCCGTTGGGCTCCTCCGATCACGACCTTATTTCTGTATCTTGTCATATCGCTCCTGTTCTTCCTCTGGACCCACCAAAGAGGCGATGCTTCTGGCATTTTGCCTCAGCTCGGTGGGACGTCCTGAGGATGTACTTTTCCGATTTCCCGTTGAATGATTACTGCTCCCAGGAGAGATACCCCTCTGTGAGTGCCCAGCGCATCACAGAGGTGATTGTCTCTGGAATGGAGGCATACATTCCACGTTCTTTCTCTACTCCTCATGCTAAAAAGCCTTGGTTTAACCATGCTTGTTCTCTTGCTATTAAAGATAGACAGGCAGCTCACAAAAGGTTCCAGAGCCTTTGCACTCCTACTAATCACAAACTTTACATTTCAGCCCGGAATCGTGCCAAATCTATTCTCCAACTTACCAAAACATCTTTCATCAACAGAAAATGTCAACACCTTGCTTTATCTAATTCTTCCCGTGACTTCTGTCACCTAGCCAAAAATATCTACACCAATTTCACTTTATACTCTTTCCCTCCTCTCCTTAACCTTGACGGAAACACTTCCGTCTCATCTATCTCTAAAGCAGCTCACAAAAGGTTCCAGAACCTTCGAACTCCCACTAACTTTGGTCTATACATTTCAGCCCGGAATCGTGCCAAATCTATTCTCCGACTTACAAAAACTTCTTTTATAAATAGAAAATGTCAACACCTTGCTTCTTCTAATTTTCCCCGTGACTTCTGGCATCTAGCCAAAAATGTCTCCTCCAATTTCACTTTTTCCTCTTTCCCTCCTCTCCTTAACCCTGACGGCAGCACTGCCGTCTCATCTGTCTCTAATGCAGAACTTTTCGCTCAAACTTTCTGTAACAACTCCACCCTGGACGATTCTGGGCATATTCCTCCTACTCATTCCCCCCTCTGACTCCTTTATGCCTGTTATTATGTTTCTTCATAATGATGTTTTATGTGCCCTCTCTAGCCTCAACTCTCAGAAGGCTTATGGACTTGATGGAGTGCCTCCTATTGTCCATAAAAACTGTGCTTCCGTGCTGACAAACTCTTTCGTCTCTGCCTATCAACATCTACCTTTCCTTCCTGCCGGAAGTATGCCTTTGTACAGCCTGTGCCTAAGAAGGCAGACCGCTCCAATCCCTTAAACTACCGTCCTATAGCTTTACTTTCCTATCTATCTAAAGCTTTTGAATCAATCCTTAACTGGAATATTCAAAAACACCTTTACACTTCTAACCTTCTATCATTCTGATCTCCAGCATGGGTTCTGCAAGGGGCGTTCTACTGCCGATCTTCTTGCTCTATTAACTGACTCTTGGTCATCCTCTCTTAGCCGTTTCGTTGAAACTTTCTCAGTTGTGCTAGACATATCGAAAGCCTTCGATAGAGTCTGGCACATGTCTTTGCTTTCTAATCTGCCCTCTTTCGGATTCTATCCCTCTCTCTGTTCCTTTATATCCAGTTTCCTTTCCGGCCGTTCTATCTCTGCGGTGGTAGACGGTCACTGTCCACTCATACGCCGACGACTCCACTTTGCATTATTCAACTTCTTTCAATAGAAGGCCATCCCAACAGGAAGTACACGACTCCAGACTGGAGGCTGCAGAACGCTTAACCTCAGACTTTGCTATAATTTTCGATTGGGGTAGAAGGAACCTTGTGTCCTTCAATGCCTCAAAAACTCAATTTATCCACCTATCAGCTCGTAACAATCTTCCAAACACCTATCCCCTATTCATCGACAACACTCAGCTGTCACCTTCTTCAACACTAGATATCCTCGGTCTATCCTTAACTCAAAATCTCAGCTGGAAACTTCATATCTTCTCTCTCGCTAAATCAGCTTCCTCGAGGTTGGGCGCTCTGTATCGTCTCCGACAGTCCTTCTCCCCCGCACAGTTGCTATCCATATAAAGGGGCCTTGTCCGCCCTCGTAAGGAGTATGCATCTCACGTGTGGGGGGGCTCCATTCAAACAGTTCTTCTGGACAGAGTGGAGTCTAAAGCTCTTCGTCTCATCAGCTCTCCTCCTCCTACTGATAGTCTTCTACCTCTTAAAGTTGCCTCTCTTTCTATCTTCTATCGCTATTTTCACGTTGACTGCTCTTCTGAACTTGCTAACTGCATGCCTCCCCCCCCCCTTCCACGGCCCCGCTGCACACGACTTTCTACTCATGCTCATCCCTATACTGTCCAAACCCCTTATGCAAGAGTTAACCAACATCTTCACTGTTTCATCCCTCGCGCTGGTAGACTCTGGAACAGCCTTCCTTCATCTGTATTTCCTCCTGCCTACGACTTGAACTCTTTCAAGAGGAGGGTATCAGGACACCTCTCCTCCCGAAATTGACCACTCTTTAGGCCACCTCTTTCGATTCTTTTTTTAGGAGCAGCGAGTAGCGGGCTTTTTTTTAAATTATTGTTTCTTGTTTTTGTGCCCTTGAGCTGTCTCCTTTGTTGAAAAAAAAAAAAGTGTTTTACGTTGTTCTGTAGGATGTTGTGTACCAATATGCAGGCGGAGAATCCAATTGGCTGTTGTGAACCATATGGAGTGGTTTAGGTTTCCAGAATTTCTCCTTGACAGTGTGTCAGGAACAGTCCCGTTAGATATTGCTTTTCCCAATTGGTCCTGCGAAGCCATGTGGCCCACTTGTTTTACCATCAAGTTTTTCAAATAGGTGACGTAGTGACAGCTCATTGCCATGGAGCTGATAAATGAACCAATGAACTGGGTGAGCAAGGCTTTTCTCGACTTGACAAATCACCTCAGATTTATTCCCGGTATTTACAGCTGTACCATCACGTCCAATCGCCAGTACGTTTTCCATGGAAATTCCTTTTCTATTAGCAAACTGTTTTAGCTCAGTGGCAATACTCTTTGCAGAACCAGTGGCAGGTGAATACTGGCCTAGATATTCTGAACCTGGTTCAGCCACTATAGCAATTTGCTCTTCAATTACCTTTCTCCTATAGTCTCTATTTCCAATCTTCTCCGTAGTAAGAGTTTCTTTCCTTCCATCAAAGTAGATGCCTGCAACTTATACTTTCCCGTGTGCTTCCTTTGTCAAATTTTGTCCGTTTGATTGCCTCGATCTCCGTACTTTGTTCCTATCTATGACTTTGGAAGGATCCTCTTTTGTAATAACCCCTAAATCTTCAAGGATTGCACTAGATAGTAATGCACCACCACGATCAGACAGTCCAACCCAGTCACAAACCTCATGGAAAGAAGAGAACTGACGTTTTTGTTCTCTATTTTTTTTCTTTTTCATCTCTTCATTGTTGTCCCACAGCTCCACCTTCTTTTGGTTTTCTATGATGGAGCTGGTACTTGGAAGGGGTGTATTCATCTTCTGAGTTAGTCAAATTTGAGGACGAGGTATCACTTTGAACAAGACATCCTGATGCTTGTAACTGGCTGATGGTCTTGCAGCATATTGATTTCTTCTTTCTTCTCTTTTCCTAATGGCTTCAGTTGTTCGTTTGCCATTCCTCCAATGAACATTTTACGTTCATTTATTTGGTCCTCTACAAATTCTTGTTCTATTTTGGGGACTTTTTTCTGTCGAGGACAGGCACAGTACTGGAATTCAGGGCACCTGCAAGCTGTTACTTCAAATAATCTAGCAGCATCTCTGATGAACTCTTTAACTTTGTTATCATAACTTGGGCATTTTTTTTTTCGGTCTTTGAAAGGTTTCAGCAAGTTCCTGTATTTGTTGTGATTGGCTTCTAATTTGTCAACAATGCATTTCTGACTGATTATGGGGATGTTTTCCTGGCTGTAAATGCGAACTATCTTTTCTGCAACACACTTAGATATCATGTGAACTGAAGGACTCTTTGATGATTCAAGCAGTTTATATTTATGCCACAGAACACATGATAGAACATCTTTGTATGTAGGAAGTTGGTTTTCTGGGAGATCATCCACTTGCTTAAAGATATGACACATGTCTGCCTTGTCTAAACGAACACAGTGTCGTTTTTGTGTTTGACCTTGGCTGTTATGGGACATCTTGATTTGTGGTACGTCAGCAGAGGCCGAGGAGCAATACATCCATCCTCTACGTCTGCCAAAGAGAAAATGAGCAATCACCATACTTCAGGTGCCCCAGCAGCTTCTAAAAAGTGTTATATGCTCTTTTGAACTTGCTTACTGCATACCTCTCCCCCTCCCGCGGCCCCGCTGCCCACGAGTTTTTAATCAAGCTTATCCCTATACTGTCCAAATCCCTTATCCACGAGTTAACCAGCATCTCTACTCATCCGTTCCTTACACGGGCAAACTCTGCAACAATCTTTCTTCATCTGTATTTCCTCCTGCTTATGAGTTGAACTCTTTCAAGCGGAGAGTATCGGGACGCCTCTCCTTCCGAAATTGACCTCTTTTTGGGCCACTCTTCTAACTCTTTTTATACGGGCAGTGATCGGCGGGCTATATTTTCTTCCATTATGATCTATTTTTTTTTTTGCCCTTGAACCCCCCCCCCCCCCCCCCCACAAACACACACACACACACGCACACACAGGTATACAGAAACAACATAAACACGGATAGGAAAGTATTAAGCCCAAAACCAGAGTGACTTTTTTGATCTCCGAAAAACCTATTTTGGGGAACCCGGAATGACGATAACTATTATAAGAGAGGGTTCCTCGCTCTCGCGATAAAGCCTAGATAAAAACGGCAGATACCCCAACTTCTAGTGTACAAAGTGTCTAGGCTGCACCAGAAAAATAAAGTAATAACACGTGGAAAAGTCTAATGAAGCGATCGAGAACGGCGTCAGCAGCGCCACCTGGGCACAGGTAGAGGAAGATGCCGCCAGTCCCACACCTCATTCCTTCAATGCGCTTCGACGGAGACTGGAGGAACCTTCTCAGGGGAAGGAGGGGGGGAGTAAGGAATGTGCACTAGTCATTCCGGGTTCCCAAAAATAGGTTTTTCAGATCTCAAAACCGTCATTTTGTGAACCCTTCATGACTAGTGCACGATAGCTAACTCCCACTTGGAGCTGGAGAAAAGGGAACTCTCTCGAAGTACCACGTACTTGAGTCTACATCTGGGTTCCGCCAAGTTGGTAAGTATAGAACCGACTGAGGTTGTTACCCTTTTTAAGTGTTACTTTTAAAGTGGTTGGTGTTAAGTGTTAAGTTTAAGGCGCGAACTGTTATCTCACTCGTCACAGGGCTGGTGTTACCGTGGCCTGCTTCACAAGTTGATTGTAGTAGGTGAGATAACACAATAGCCTTTAGTTAAGTGAGGTGTGTGGCCGGGCGGTAGCCGTTATAAGTTCACTTTAGTTCACTTTAGTTCTCTCTCTCACAGGGACATTAAAAGGTGTGATGAATTTTAACTATATTAACAGTTTTACACAATAGTTATGTGAGCGAGTCGCACGAAACGAGAGCCAGCCACACCACAGAGCGCGGACGGAGGATATCACCGTCCGCCACCCGCTGCCCACTGCCTTCTCTCCTGTTCTCTGCGTCATCTCTACTCCTCCGTTCCTTAAACTGGTAAACTCTGGAACAATCTTTCATTATCTCTATTTCCTCCTGCTTACGAGTTGAACTCTTTCAAGCGGAGAGTATCGGGACGCCTCTCCTTCGGAAATTGACCTCTTTTTTGGCCACTCTTCTAACTCTCTTTATAGGGGCAGTGGTCAGGGGGCTATATTTTCTTCCATTATGATTTTTTGTTTTTTTTGTTTTACCCTTGACCCCCCCCCCCCCACACACACACACACATAAACACACTCAGGTATATAGAAACAATATAAACACGGGTAGAAAACTATTAAGCCTAAAACCAGAGTGACTTTTTGATCTCTGAAAAACCTATTCTGGGGAACCCGGAATGACGATAGTTATTATAGGAGAGAGATCCTTGCTCTCGCAATAAAGCCTCGAGAAAAACGGCAGATATCCCAACTTCTAGTCTACAAAGTGTCTAGGCTGCACCACCAAAATGAAGTAATAACACGTGGAACAGTCGAATAAAGCGATCGAGAACGGCGTCAGCAGCGCCACCTGGGCACAGGTAGAGGAAGGTGCCGCCAGTCCCACACCTCATTCCTTCAATGCGCTTCGACAGAGACTGGAGGAACCATCTGAGGGAAAGGAGGGGGGGAGTAAGGAATGTGCACTAGTCATTCCGGGTTCCCAAAAAAGGGTGCACGATAGCTAACTCCCACTTGGAGCCGGAGAAAAGGGAGCTCAATCGAAGTACCACATACTTGAGTCTACATTTGCGTCCCGCCAAGTTGGTAAGTGTATAACCGACTGAGGTCGCCCGGACTTACCGTAGTGTCAAAGTTAAGTAATCCACTCCGTTACCCGAGAGAAATACCAGCAGAATAAATCTCCAAGGTAGTCGTGAAACTTCATTTGATAACAAAAATAGGCACAACGACCTATAGCGTAGCACAAAAAAAAACGCAAGGGAGAAAGAGGAACATACATTCATGGAGAGAAGAGGTAGGAGTGCACCTTCACCCTTCGTTTTTTTTACCTTGCTGCCGAGGAGTAAAAAAAAAAAAGTTAAATTTCTTCCTATTCCATCTCCCTCGACGGGGGAAGTCCTAACGCAACGCAGGGGGCGTCGTCCACAGACGGAGAGATAGGAACAGGAAGCAGTGCTCCACTGGACGCTCTCCTTGACCCGGTCCAGGGAATGGGTCCTAAGGAAAGCCAGGGAGGCCGCTACCCCTCGGACATCGTGAGCGCGCGGGTCATGTCCCGGATCTCCTTCCTCTATGACGGTCCTTAGGAGGCCTGCAATCCTCCTGATTGACAGAGGGAGGGCTGAAGCGGGATCACATAAAAGGTGATGTTGATCGTGCCCCGTAGAAGCTGTTATGTAGTTCCTTAAGGCTGACACGGGGCAGAGTGGGTGAGGCTCGCTTTGCAGGCACCAGGCTGGTATGACCACTGGTTGGAGACGGTGGTCGAGGCGCTCATTCTTGGCTAGCGATTTGGGGGAGGAAGCTAAGGACACTGCAGGTCCATCTGTCGTGAATGTAGTGTACCTGGGAAAACGCGTGAGAGTCCTGAGCTGCGAGGACCTGAACCCAGAGGCGAGGGCGACGAGGAACAGGGTGCGTATTAGGAAATCCATTTCTGAAGGTCTGTCCTGGTACCTAGTGGAAGATAGAGACGGTATAACCTTTTCTAGGGACCAAAAACGATGTCTCTTCTAAGGGGAGGATCATGGTGAAAGAGGCCACGCTTAAGGAGCTGAACTGAGCGGGGTCTAGGACAATTCCCCAGCCATATTTAAGAGGGTCAGCAAGGGCGGCAAGGTGAGTTGCAATTGTTTATGGCGCCCTCTTTTTCGTGTGGGAAAGAACAGAAAGAAACTCCAAGACAGTGGCCTCGGTGATTCTGTCTACACGCCTTTCTTTCACAAAGGATCGGAAACCTCTCGAATTAGATTCATATTGCCTTACTGAGGAAGGACGAAAGGCAGACAACATGCCCTCTACAGCTCTCGAGGGATAGAGACGTCCTAGGGAGACCCGGAGAAATTCCATGCGTGAAGCGCCAGCGTGGAAAAGAGCCTGCCATGGCGAATCCTCTCGAGAGTATAAGGTTCTAGCGGGAGAGGGGAGGGACACCGTTTGTGAAGTTCCGCGAACCAGGGTTGTGCCGGCCACCACGGCGCTGCCAATATTACCCTGCCTCTGAAGGACCTCTGACGATGCAGTACTTTCAGAAGGATGTTCATACATGGAGGAGGGAACAGATAAATGAACTCCCACCTGTTCCATCGTTCGGTGAAGGCGTCCGGACCGCTCTCCGTTGTCCGGACTCCTCTGGCGAGGAACTTGGGAAGCCTGGCCGATGTCTTGGAGGCGAAGAGGTCGATCTGCGGTGTTCCGCCCACTCGTTGTCCTCCCCTGGCAGGTGCATGGCCGACTGGTAAACGCGACGAGGCTCCGCCAGTTCAAATATCTGTTCCGAGAAGGACAGGAGGGTTTCTGAACGGGTGGTGCCCTGCCTGGCGAGGCAGTGGACAGTAGGGTGGATCGTTTTTTATGAAGATCTTAAGTTTTTTTTCTAAGAAAGTTAGCATGGGGAGTCTTATTTCTTTGAGAATTGTCCCCAAAAGCATTCCTATGACATTTCAAATATATTCTTCAACATTTGCAGGTGCCCCAAAGCATTCGTCATTCGTTTTATGTAAAAATGTTGAATTTTCTTTACATTTTTTGCCTATCCCTATGCCTTTTTCTTCAGAAAGTTAGGATAGGAAGTGTTATCTCTGAGAATTGGCCTGAAAAGCACTCCTATGAAATTTCAAAAATAATGTTGAATATTTTCAGGTGCCCCAAACCATTAGTATTTTAATTTCATGCCAAAATGTTGAATTAACGTAATACTTTTTACCTATACGTTCCAAATTGTTTTATATACTGCATATGGGTAGAATACTTGTTTCAACATTGGTTCACAAACAATGCCTATGATATTTTTAATGTTTGTCATTTTCTAGGGGCGGTCCCTTTATAGTTTGAGGGGAAATTGAGCAAAAAAAATAATTTATTTAGTTTTTTTCTGTGATATTGTTTATAATATACAACAGCTTACCCACATTTCAAGTAATCATAGGAAATTAAAGTTTGTTGATGCTCTAAATCTAGTTCTTATTTGCAGTTTAGCTGTCTTAGTGGATTACAATTAGTAATGATAAATTAGAGTAACCCAGAACTCACCACGTGGAGGTAGCTGTCATGGAGTTCCACCCTTGCCCAACCCAGCCACCCTATCTTGTGAAGGCTAGTTAGTATTTACTTTGGTGTATAGCTTTTTTTTTAGTCAAATGTGGCATGCGTTTGCGTGAAGTCAGTCGGGACCTGATCCAGCCATCTCTACGATCAGAGTCACAAACTGCCAATGATGCTTCTGTCACAAGTTTAATGTCTTTCAACTGCTTGGGTATGATTTGGGAATTTTTCATGTACAAAGAATTTTCCTGTCCTGATGTTGTCAGTTATGTCAGCATCTGAAAGATGCATTGTCATCGGAGGTTCTGTTACTTTGGTGTCTTGCCAGTCAATCATTTCTGTATAATCCTGACAGTGAAATTTGAGTGTTGGGGTTATGAACTGCAGTACACCTTCTTGGAGATCATTTATGGCTTTTAGGATACGCCGCCATCCAAGCTTACGCAATATCTCCCTCTCATCTTGAATAATTACAAGCAACATGTTCTCTGAGTGTGCAAAGAAAGCATTCCGCTGAATTACAGGTAACACCACACACTTCACTTCATCATCAAATGTTTGAAGCAAGTGCAATGTCTGAAACAGATGCTTTGGTCCTAATTCAACCTGGGGCTGCATTTGAATTTTGAACCACATCGGGGTGTAGGCAACCATTACAAAATGTACCACTGTTTTACGTTGTTCTGTTGGATGTTGTGTACCAGCATACAGGCGGAGAATCCTATTGGCTGTTGTGAGCCATCTGGAGTGGTTTAGGTTTCCTGGATTTCTCCTTGACAGTGTGTCAGGAACAGTCCCTTTAGAGATTGCTTTTCCCAATTGACAGTAACTGACAATAGGGTAGGCGGTGGCCGAACTGGTAGCGTACTGGGCTCACATTCACCGCGTGATGGACGACGCGGGTTCGAATCCCCACGCTACCACTCGGATTTTTCAGTCACCGCCGAGTGGCTTAAAACTACCCACATGCTGTCCTGAAGACCACCCATCAACCCGGACTCTAGAGGAAGCCGTCCAAGATGGCGCCACTATAAACACTCGCCTGCGCCAGAACGGGCTGGGCCGACCATCAGGCCCCAACTGGAAGAAGCCTTGGGCCGACCATCAGGCCCCACCGGGAAGATGCCTACTGGCGCAACAGGCAACGACGTAAAAAATAAAAAATAAAAAAAATGGCCCTGCGGGGCCATGTGGCCCACTTGTTTTACCATCGAGTTTTTCAAAAAGGTGACGTAGTGACAGCACATTGCCATGGAGCTGACAAATGAACCAATGAACTGGGTGGGCAAGGCTTTTCTCGATTTTACAAATCACCTGTTGCCGCCACCACAAAATATCTCAGAGAGGTTCAACTTGCTCACTGTTTCTGTATTTCACTCCCCGCTCACCAAGATCACAAGTGGACAAACTAGAACAAAACCAGGGAAATTAATGTTTTTCCTGCTGTGTATTCCCCCAGTGAGCATGCATGGTGGACAGCAGTGACACTTATTTCTGCCAAGAGGTATTTCTCGCAACACCGGCCCGTGTAGTGGGCCACCACCGTCATGTCCCTTCCTGCACTGCATATTTTCGTCGCCCCGCAGTGTCGAATAAATTTAAACTACTCCAACCTAACTTGACTGACCTAGCTAACAGGGGTCTTCCCTCCCTCGAATCCCATAGGTGTTACGCTCTCCCTACCAGCCCCCCCCCCCTCCCCCATTGCGCCCGCAAGAAACTAAATTTTCAAAAATCGTTTGTGGCGTTTCTAGCAGTTTGCGAAGCACATATATGGGGTTCAAAATACATAGAATAATGTGTGAGTGGAACCCCCCCCACACGTGAGATGCATATTCCATACGAGGGCGGACACCCAACCGAACGCCCAACCTCGAGGAATCTGATTTAGTGAGAGAGATGTGAAGTTTCCAGTTAAGATTTTGAGTTAAGATTAGACCGAGGATGTTTAGTATTCAAGATGGTGAAAGCTGAGTGTTGTCGAAAAACAGGGGATAGGTGTTTGGATGATTGTGTCGAGTTGATAGGTGGAGAAATTGGGTTTCTGAAGCATTGAAGGACACAAGGTTCCTTTTACCCCAATCGGAAATGATAGTAAGATTTGAGGTTAAGCGTTCTGCAGCCTCCAGTCTAGAGTCATGTAATTCCTGTTGAGAGGGTCTTCTGTTGAAAGAAGTTGAATAATGCAGAGTGGAGTCATCAGCGTATGAGTGGATAGGACAGTTTGTTATGGAAAAAATATCATTTATGAATAACAGGAAGAGAGTGGGTGATAGGACAGAGCCCTGTGGAACACCACTGTTAATAGGTTTAAGGGAAGAACAGTGGCCGTCTACCACAGCAGAGATATAGTCCGGTTGCCAAACGGTGTTTTGGGGCCGAACCCGGTTTTGTGGTATGGAGAAGGTTTTATTGTTGATTCTGGTGCTCTGACATGTCCTCAACAGGAATCAGCCGGGTGCCACTCCAGCACCCTTGGGGAAAAATTATTACTGGCCAAAAACAAAATGGCCGCGACGCGGCATGTCACCCACGCTAATGTCACATATCTTTTTCAATACTGCCGACAGAAAAATTATCTTGGTGTCTATACCTATGTTTTAGGGGTCAAGGAAGTCATTGATGTTAGTAGTTTCGTATTTCAAGGTATCTAGAAATATATATACTTTAAATTACCAATAATTATATGATAATATGCATGCTCATTGGTGGCGGTAATTATTTTGAACATTCTTTCGTTACAGGTCAGCTAAGACAGCATGGTCAAGCATGGATGTTGAATGCTTCTTTGCTTGCTCCAACACTTCCCCTAACCTCATTAACTGTGGCTCTGCTAGAGTAGAAACTATCAGAGACTGTAGTATAAGGCGTGGTGATGGGCTAATTGATAAACTGCATGGTCTAGATTCTATAAGATGTCATAAAAGCTGTGTATCTACTTACACTTCTAAGCATCATCTCAAAAGATATATCACAAAGAAGAGTAATGACAACTCTGCAACAGAAGCAGTAGTACCGCCCAAAATATCACGCAGATTGGGTACAACGAAATTCAGCTTCAAAGAACACTGTGTATTCTGCGGTGAGAAGTGCCTACCATTGGATCCTCGCCATCCAGACAGATGGAGAAAAGTACACCAGTGTCGGACAACAGGGGGCTACAAGCAGAAGATATTGCTCAACTGTGATGAACGTAATGATGATCTGGCCAATGAAGTTCGAGTTAGATTAAGTGGTGCGGTTACAGATTTGCATGCAGCAGATGCACAGTACCACAATGATTGTTATAAGCGCTTCATGAGCCACAAGAATATTCAAGCAGCTGCTGGAACTAAATCCAATGTCTTTCTACAAGATGATCCTGCCTTGGATGCACTGATTTGTGAGATGGAGGGTAAAAAATCACACGTATGGAACTCTATTGAAATCCACGAAGCATACACAAAATATGGTGGTAGTAAACTATCACGTAAAAACCTCATCAGTAACTTATTCAGTCATTTTGGTCATGATTTGAAACTCTCAGGAGCGGGAGTAGCTAACATATTTGTGTTCCGCAGTGAAGCTCCTCATTTACTCAAACTTACTGATGCCAGTGATGAGATTGACATGACAGTCATAGCCAAAACAATAAAAAACGAATGCTGTGCAAAAACAGCCAACCGGGACACATACCACACTCGACTCACTGAAGAAGATGTAACAAATGCTTGCAGTGATACGATCCTAAGGTTGCTTGCTGAGTTGTCACCCAAACTAGACAACACACTCACAGCTTTACTAATAGGAAACATCATAACTAGTGTTCTCACCAACAGACCAACAATGTTACAGATAACTCTTGGGACCATCGTAAGGGATAAATCCCTTATAGAACAGTGTGCAAAATTCGGCATAACGTGTTCATATGCTGAAGTGTTACGGTTCAAGAAATCAGTGGCACATGCTGCCTCGAAGGAGAAGAACTTACAAGGATTGATGGACAGTAGAACTGGCCTAATTCAAACAGTTGCTGATAACTTTGACACGAACATTGCATCACCAAATGGACTGAAATCGACGCATTCACTCGCCTTGCTTCTAACACAAGTACAGGAAAGCACAGATCATATCCAAAATCCAAAGACTCCTGCAATCAAAAGGCTGAGAAAGGAGGACTTGAAGATAGAACACACACTCCCAATGACTGTAGAAAGGTATAATGGACCCAGAAAACCCGATATGCCACAAGCTTGTGCTCGCCAACCCATTCTCCCGCTGCGAATATTGGCTGCTAAGATAATCACCCTTAACAGAGCTCAGTTGACTGACTACATATTCCTCAAAAAGATCACACATGATAGTTCATGATGTCAGTTGCTCCAAAACTGAAGTCTCTGCCACCAACTTCAGAGGCTTTCATGCAACATGTCTACAGAGCCCATTACCAGACACTTGTGTGGAAGTCGTCACTCGTCAGTGAACCTGAAGCTCCTGATCCACTGAAGTATGGATGGACCAAGAGAAATGATAAGCTCTTCCCGGTCATGTTACCAGAGAATAAATCACCCGTGCCAACCGAAATTCTCCAAATGATCAAGTGTGCTTGCTCCTCGATGCGTGCATGTTCTTCCAGCAGATGCAGTTGTGCGGGTGTTCAAATGTCATGTTCAATGTTCTGTGCTTGTCACGCTGGAGCAGACTGTAATAATGTTAATAATACTCGGAGCACATTATCACATGAGGAAGAGGATGAACTTTTGAGTGATTGTGATTTACATAACATTTGAAGGACTGACCATTCACAGTGTTCTGGATTTATGTTACTTTTAAGCAATAGTTAATATTACATGTGACCTGTGTAAATATAGTGCAGGGACAAAAGTCCTAGAAACAAATACGTGATAATGAAAGAGAGATTACTGTTTATGACTCAAAGACTCTGTTGCACAATATATTTATGTTATGGTTTTATGAGATACTTAAAAAGGAGTTATTACCTAATTTGATCACCACAGATATATTAATAAGCATTATTGCATGGCTTCATTGTAATGTACCATAATTCAAGGGTATGCTGAAATTATTATTTATGAATTTTATATGAAACTAGTGATTACTAAGTAGTATGTAATCTGGATTGCTACTAAATGTAAATAGTGTACATACTACAATAAATTTAATTTTTTTTTCACAAATTATCCCCCTTTTGGATGAATATACATACTTTCTTAGGTAGATACTCTTAATTAGTGAGCAGGAATGACTTCCTTGACCTCTAAAACATAGGTATGGACACCAAAATCGCCTTTCTGTCGGCAGTATTGTAAAAGATATGTGGCATAAAAACTGGCATTAGCGTGGGCGACATGCCGCGTCGCGGCCATTTTGTTTTTGGCCCGTAATAAGTTTTCCCCAAGGGTGCTGGAGTGGCACCCGGCTGATTCCTGTTGAGGACATGTCAGAGCACCAGAATCAACAATAAAACCTTCTCCATACCACAAAACCGGGTTCGACCCCATTTTTACTGGACTAATAGAACGGTCGGAAAGGAAATTGGAGATAAAGGAACAGAGAGAAGGACAGAATCCGAAAGAGGGCAGTTTAGAAAGTAAAGACTTGTGCCAGACTATATCGAAGGCTTTCGATATGTCTAGCGCAACTGAGGAAGTTTCACCGAAACGGCTAAGAGAAGATGACCAAGAATCAGTTGAGAGAGCAAGAAGATCGCCAGTAGAACTCCCCTTGCGGGACCCATACTGGCGATCAGATAGAAGGTTAGAAGTGGAAAGGTGCTTTTGAATCTTCCGGTTAAGGATTGATTCAAAAGCTTTAGATAGACAGGAAAGTAAAGCTATAGAGCAGTAGTTTGAGGGATTGGAACCCTTCTTAGGCACAGGCTGTACGAAGGCGCACTTCCAGTAAGAAGGAAAGGTAGATGTTGATAGGCAGAGGCGAGAGAGTTTGACCAGGTAGCATAGTTTTTAAGGACAATAGGAGGCACTCCATCAGGTCCATAAGCCTTCTGAGAGTTGAGGCCAGAGAGGGCATAGAAAACATCATTCCTAAGAATTTTAATAACAGACATAAAGGAGTCAGAGGGGGGATAAGTAGGAGGAATGTGCCCAGAATCGTCCAGAGTGGAGTTGTTACAAAAAGTTTGAGGGAAGAGTTCAGCCTTAGAGATATATGAGACGGCAGTGGTGCCGTCTGGGTTGAGAAGAGGCGGGAAAGAGGAAGAAGTGAAACTGGATATATTTTTGGCTAAGACAGTTCAAGGGCGTAAAGAAAAATATATATAAAAAAAGCCTGCTACTTACTGCTCTTGAATAAAGGTCAAAGGAGTGTCCAAAAAGAGAGGTCAATTTCGAGAGGAGAGGTATCCTGAAACCCCCCTCTTGAAAGAGTTGAAGTCGTAGGCAGGAGGAAATACAGATGAAGGAAGATTGTTCCAGAGTTTACCAGCGTGAGGGATGAAATAGTTTAGATGCTGGTTGACTCTTGCATAAGGGATTTGGACAGTATAGGGATGAGTATGAGTAGAAAGTCGTGTGCAGCGGGGCCGCGGGAGGGGGGGAGGCATGCAGTTAGCAAGTTCAGAAGAGCAGTCAGCATGAAAATATCGATAGAAGTTAAAAGGAAAAGCAACATGGCGGCGGGATTTGAGAGGTAGAAGACTATCAGTGAGAGGAGGAGAGCTGATGAGACGAAGAAACTTTGACTCCACTCTGTCAAGGAGAGTTTTGTGAGTGAACACCCCCCCACACACATGAGATGCATACTCCATACGAGGGCGGACAAGGCCCCTGTAAATGGATAGCAACTGTGCTAAGTACCAGAATTTGGAAGAATTATAGAAAGCATGGTGTTGACATTTGGTATGGATAAAGGCGTTTTTGTTAAGTCGAAGAATATAATTGGCACGATTCCGGGCGGAAATGTAAAGATCAAGGTTAGCGGGTGTTCGAAGGCTCTGGTACCTTTTGTGACCTGCCTCTCTATCTTTGACAGGACGAGAACAAGCGCGATTAAACCAAAGCTTTTTAGCATGGGGAGTAGAGAAAGTACGTGGAATGTATACCTCCATTCCAGAGACACTCACATTTTTGATGCGCTGGGCACACACAGAGGGGTCTCTATCGTGGAAGCAGTAATCATTCCACGGGAAATCGGAAAAGTACATCCTTAGGTCGTCACACCGAGCTGAAGCAAAGTACCAGAAGTATCGACTCTTCGGTGGGTCCAGAGGATGTACAGGAGCAATAGGACAGGATACAGAAATAAGGTTGCGATCGGAGGAGCCCAACGGAGAGAACAGTTTGACAGAGTAAGCAGAAGGGTTAGAGGTAAAGAAGATGTCTAGTATGTTGGGCCGGTCTCCAAGACGGTCGGGAATACGTGTAGAGGAAGCCACCGCTGAAACGGTCGGCTACTCTCCTCCGGTGAGACAAAGAAAATGGTGTGGCAGCACAGACTCAATTAGTGAATGTTTTGATCTTCTTGTCTCTCGTCGCGCTCCTTGTTGTCCGTGTTGCGTCTTTAATGTTTGTCTCTCTTGTTACTCGTTTATCTTCCACTGTGTGTCCTCGTCCTCCTATTGTTAACTCATACATATTGTTTACTACACACACTAACATTTATATGTCATCTACACCATACAACATTCATACACACGCATACACACACAAACACCTTTTCAATGTGTTGTGTTTGTCCTTATGACCTGTACGATTTTTATGCCAATAAACAACCCTGACGGATATGGAGTTTCTCTATCCGTGAACCAAATAGCACTCGGAACACTCGCTACCACCTACAATTGTTGACCCCGGAGTGTGGCTATGGTTCAAGGTGGCTTGTAAACCGATGCCGTTTATAAGGGCACTCTCTCCCAGAGCGGTGGACCTGGGTCTGAAATGATCCATTCGTCTACCCTCTCCTGGGGCAATAAACTTCAAAACCGCTTGGGGGTCGTGAGGTTGAGCCTCAGGTCAGGAGAAGCATTACGCCGTGGACGTAGTTGCCACCTTCAGGGTTCTCCCCCGCCCTCCCCCAGGCACCCTCTGTGCCCTCCTCCAGGCGCCTTCTGCGCCTCCTCCAGGTACCCTCTGTGCCCCCTCCAGGCACCCTCTGTGCCCCGTCCCCAGGCACCTTCAGCGCCTCCTCCAGGCACCCTCTGTGCCCTCACTCTAGGCCCCTTCTGCGCCCTTCAGGCACCTTCTGTGCCCCTGGGTGCTCCTCCCACCCCCTGGTACGCTGGCAGCTAGAGCCTTCACACGCAGTTCCCTCGACGCTCTCTCGGATTGCCGTGGCCCCTGGCGCGTTTACGGCAATGCCTTTTGCCCATCTCCACACCGTTCGACTTCACCATGCTTGATGACGACAACTTCCTCTACAACAGCGGTGTCCTTCAGAGCACCACTCTTCTGCTCAGGACCCGTCTACGTGGTTCGCGATTTTGGAGTGCGGATCCAAGCCTTTCAGGATCTATTAAACAGCCAACCACTCAACTCACCTCAGCTCGACTCACCGTAGCTGTTCTCACTGCGCTACTCACTCCAGCTCGATTCACCGTAGCTGTCCTCACCGCGCAACTTATCTCAGCTCGACTCACCGTAGCTGTCCTCACCGCACAACTCACCCCAGCTCGACTCACCGCATCAGGGAAGATTTCGTTCCTCCTTTCTCGTCATTGGGGGGGGGGGGGGGGGTTATCTGTAGCAAGCCCCCGCTGAAACGGTCGCGTACTCTCCTCCGGTGAGACAAGGAAAATGGTGTGGCAGCACAGACTCCATTAGTGAATGTTTTGATGTTCTTGTCTCTCGTCGCGCTCCTTGTTGTCCGTGTTACGTCTTTAATATTTTTTTTTTTTTTTTTTACAGCTAAGGAGACAGTTCAAGGGGGTAAGGAAATAAAAAAAAAACCCGCTACTTACTGCTCATGAATAGAGGTCAAAGGAGTGTTCAAAAAGAGAGGTCAATTTCGGGAGGAGAGGTGTCCTGATACTCTCCTTTTGAAAGAGTTCAAGTCGTAGGCAGGAGGAAATGCAGATGAAGGAAGATGGTTCCAGAGTTTACCAGCGTGAGGAATGAAAGAGTGAAGATGATGGTTGACTCTTACATAAGGGGTTAGGACAGTACAGGGATAAGCATGAGTAGAAAGTCGTGTGCAGCGAGGCCGCGGGAGGAGGGGAAGCATGCGGTTAGCAAGTTCAGAAGAGCAGTCAGCATGAAATACCGATAAAAGATAGAAAGAGAGGCAACATGGATGCGGACTTTAAGAGGTAGAAAACTTTAAGTATGAGGAGGAGAGCTGATGAGACGAAGAGCCTTGACTCCACTCTGTCCAGGAGAGCTGTGTGAGTGGAGCCCCCCCTCCTCCAAACACACACATGAGATGCATACTCCATACGAGGGCGGACAAGGCCCTTATAAATGAATAGCAACTGTGCGGGGGAGAAGAACTGGCGGAGACGGTACAGAGCGCCCAGCCTCGAGGAAGCTGATTTAGTAAGAGAAGAGATATGAAGTTTCCAGTTGAGATTTTGAGTTAAGGATAGACCGAGGATGTTTAGTGTTGAGGAAGGTGATAGCTGGGTGTTGTCAAAGAATAGGGGATAGTTGTTTGGAAGATTGTGTCGAGTGGATAGGTGGAGAAACTGTGTTTTTGAGGCATTGAAGGACACCAGATTCTTTTTGCCCCAATCAGAAATAATAGTAAGGTCTGAGGCTAAGCGTTCTGCAGCCTCCAGCCTTGAGTCGTTAAGTTTAAAAGAAGTTGAGTAATGCAGAGTGGAATCATCGGCGTAGGAATGGATAGGACAGTTCGTTTTGGAAAGAAGATCATCAATGAACAACAGAAAAAGAGTGGGAGATAGGACAGAACCCTGTGGGACACCACTGTTAATAGATTTAGGGGAAGAACAGTGACCTTCTACCACGGCAGAAATAGAACGGTCAGAAAGGAAACTGGAGATAAAGGTACAGAGAGAAGGATAGAAACCGTAGGAGGGTAGTTTGGAAAGCAAAGATTTGTGCCAGACCCTATCAAAAGCTTTTGATATGTCCAGCGCAATAGCAAAAGTTTCACCGAAACGGCTAAGAGAGGATGACCAAGAGTCAGTTAAGAAGGCTAGGAGATCACCAGTAGAACGCCCCTTGCGGAACCCATACTGGCGATCAGATAGAAGGTCAGAAGTGGAAAGGTGCTTTTGAATATTTCGGTTAAGGATTGATTCAAAAGCTTTAGATAGACAAGAAAGTAAAGCTATAGGACGGTAGTTTGAGGGATTGGAGCGGTCACCCTTCTTAGGCACAGGCTGTATGAAGGCATACTTCCAGCAAGAAGGAAAGGTAGATGTTGACAGGCAGAGGCGAAAGAGTTTGACCAGGCAGGGTGACAGCACGGAGGCACAGTTTTTAAGGACAATAGGAGGCACTCCATCAGGTCCATAAGCCTTCTGAGGATTGAGGCCAGAGAGAGCATAGAAAACATCATTTTGAAGAATCTTTATGACAGGCATAAAGGAGTCAGAGGGGGGATGAGTAGGAGGAATATGCCCAGAATCGTCCAGAGTGGAGTTTTTAGAAAAAGTTTGAGAGAAGAGTTCAGCCTTAGAGATAGATGAGACGGCAGTGTTGCCGTCAGGACTGAGGAGTGGAGGGAAAGATGAAGAAGTGAAGTTGGAGGAGATGCTTTTGGCTAGATGCCAGAAGTCACGGGAAGAGTTAGAGAAAGCAAGGTTTTGGCATTTTCTATTAATGAAAGAATTTTTGGTTAGTCGGAGAATAGATATGGTACGATTTCGGGCAGAAATGTAAAGTTCATAATTAGCATTAGTTTGAAGGCTCTGGTACCTTTTGTGAGCTACCTCTCTATAATCGACAGCACGAGAACAAGCGTGATTAAACCAAGGCTTTTTAGCGTGAGGAGTAGAGAAAGAACGAGGAATGTATGCCTCCATTCCAGAGACAATCACCTCTGTGATGCGCTGAGCACACACAGAAGGGTCTCAATCCTGGAAGCAATAATCAGTCCACGGGAAATCGGAAAAGTACATCCTCAGGTCGTCCCACCGAGCTGAAGCAAAATGCCGATCTCGTTCTTCGGTGGGTCCAGAGGGTGTACAGGAGCGATAGGACAGGATGCATAAATAAGATTGTGATCGGAGGAGCCCAACGGAGAGAACAGTTTGACAGAATATGCAGAAGGGTTTGAGGTAAGGAAGAGGTCTAGAATGTTGGGCGTGTCTCCAAGACGGTAGGGAATACGTGTAGGGTGCTGAACCAACTGCTCTAGGTCGTTGAGGAGAGCAAAGTTGTAGACTTATCCACCAGGCTGGTCAGTGAAAGAGGATGAAAGCCAAAGCTGGTGGTGAACATTGAAATCTCCCAAGATGGAGATTTCAGTGAAGGGAGAGTAGGTCAAGATGTGCTCCACTTTAGAGTTCAAGTAGTCAAAGAATTTTACATAGTTAGTAGAGTTGGGTGAGAGATAAACAGCACAGATGTATTTAGTAATAGTATGACAATGAAGTCTTAGCCAGATGGTGGAAAATTCAGAAGAGCCAAGGTCGTGGGCACAAAAGCAAGTGATGTCTTTGCGCACGTAGACGCAACATCCAGCTTTGGATTGATATTTAGGATAGAGATAGTAGGAGGGAACAGAGTAGAGATTGCTGTCAGTAGCCTTAGAGACCTGTGTTTCGGTGAGGAAGAGAAGGTGAGGTTTAGAGGAGGAGAGATGGTGCTCCACAGAATGAAAATTATGTATTCTAGATATCATGAAAATATGAAATAGAAACATATACAAGAAGTCATTGTGGTTAATGCTGTCTATATGTTTGTCAACAAATGATGAGCGATGGACCGACGGGGTGGATCATCCGTGTCGAGCGGCCGCTGTTTTGCTGACTTCATTTTGAGGTCATTATTAACGTCGACGGATCCGTCAAAACGGAATAGTGGGAACCTCGCCTTACTCATTTCCCTCACCTCCTTCCTTTCCCTCCATCCCCTCCTTTCCTCCCTTATTTTTTCTCTCCCTCACCTTCCTTTACTTACACCCCTCTCTCCCTCTTATCACCTCCCTTACTCCTTACCTCCCTCCATCCCCTCCTTTCCTCCCTCATTCTCTCTCTCCTCCCTTTCACTCCATCCCCCTCCTTTCTCTCCCTCTCCCCTCCCTTCTCTTTCATCTTCTCTCCTCCTTTACTCTTTATCTCCCTCTCCTTCCTTTTCCTCCTCTCCCTTCCCAGTTCCCACCTCCGTACTCCCTTACATTATCTCCCTCTCCTCTCTTACTCTTTCTCAGTCACGTTGTTTTGTTTAGAAGTGAGCCGAGTACCGCCCCCCGCCCCCCACCGTCCCCCCTTGACCCGCTCTATTGTTATATATTTCCATTATTTCTATTTCCCTTCCTTCTGTTTCCTCTATTTCTTCTTTCCTCTTCTTTATTCTTCTGTAATTCTCTCCTTTCTCCTTTTTTCTTTTATCTTCTTCCTTTTCTCCTTTATTACAATTCTCATATTACTGTTATTGTAATTATTATTATAATTATTATTATTATTATTATTATTATTATTATAATTATTATTATTATCATCATTATTATCTCTCTCTCATATAGAAAAACTATTAAAACAAAAACAAAAAACACGATCTCTATCTGTGGAAAAGGATTATAATTGGTTTCATACACTTAATTAATATTCCTTCCTTTACTGTTTTCTGTTATCATATTACGAATCCTATCATTTTCTCCACTGCATGAATATTGCACACATGTTTCTTGTATTAACTGAAAATCACACAGTATGCGCTAACCACTCTTGCAGGAAGGCTGTTACAGTGGCGGACGACTCAATTCGAGGAAGGAAGGAGGGGGAGGGGAGCAATTTATTATCTTCTTTATTTTTTGTTCCATATCTCATAATAGAAGGGTGTCGATCCAGTGCAGATGTAGCTAACAGATGTGGAGTAAAGGACCTGCATGGAAACAGTGCTCAGAAGGGAAAGACTCCGATGGTTTGGACATGTAAAGAGAGCAGGGGAGGACACAGTGCTGTGAGTTGTGGAGAGAATGGTAAGATAGGGTGTCCAGTGCAGATGTAGCTTACAGATGTGGAGTAGAGGACCTGGAAACAGTTTCTTTTTTCCTTTTTTACATGTGACATAAAGCGCCGGTAGGCTTTTTTTTATTAGGGGCCTGATGGTGGGCCCGAGCCCGTTATGGCGCAGACAATTGTTTATAGTGGCGCAATTATTATTGGCTCATGCTGCCCCCCGGAGATCATTCTTGATTTCCCTTGCATAACTTCTTCTAGAGTCCGGGTTGGTGGATAGTCTTCAGGACAGCATGTGGGTCGTCTTGGGCCCCTCGGCGGTGACTGAAAAATCCCAGGTGGTTAGCGGCGGATTCGAACCCTCATCATCATCACCCCTGCGAATGCGGGGCCGGCACGCTAACCACTCCGCCACCACCTCAGAAACATGGAAACATGGAAATGCAGGCAACATAAAGCCTATTGGCTCATTACGAGGTTGCCGGCTTTGGTGATTTAATCTGCTCGACATGCACTTGGGGCCTGGGGAGCAGATGAAAGCACCTCGACATTGACGAGCAGATGAAAGCACCTCGATATTGAGGAGCAGATGAAAGCACCTCAATATTCAGTTTACTCCCCGACGCAGCGAGTTGATAGTATTCGCAGTTACTACTTCTGAAGGAAGATTGTTCCGGTGACGGATGACTCGGTTTGAAAAGAAACTCCTTCCGATGGGAAAGACTCCGATGGTTTGGACATGTGAAGAGAGCAGGGGAGGATACAGTGCTGGGAGGTTTGGAGAGATCGGCAAGACAGGGTGCGCAGTGCAGATGTAACTAACAGATGTGGAGTAGAGGACCTGGAAACAGTGCTCAGAAGAGAAATACTCCGATGGTTTGGACATGTGAAGGGAGCAGGGGAGGATACAGTGCTGGGAGATGTGGAGAGATTAGCAAGACAGGGTATCTAGTGCAGCTAGATGTGGCTAACAGATGTGGAGTAGAGAACCTGGAAACAGTGCTCAGAAGGGAGACTCCTATAGTTCGGACATGTGAAAAGCAGGGGAGGATACAGTGCTGGGAGTTTTGGAGAGATTGAAAGTAAAAGGAAGGAGACCAGTTGGTAGACCTAGGAAAAGGTGGAGAAGGTGTATACAGGAAGACTTGGCAGTGATGGGATTGGATGAGCATCAGGCAGAAGACAGAGCAGAATAGAGGAGACCCATAAAGCGTCCAACCGCTCAGGAAGAGTGAAAACGGACGTTAAACGAAATGATGATGATGATGATGATATATCATAATAGAAGAAGAAAATAACAGAACTAAGAACATTAAGTGACCTTGGATACGTTCAGTTCACTCCCGACGCAGTAAAGTTACTGTCAGTGGAAATGGAGTTGATCGTTTCCGCACTGACTACTTCTGCGGGGAGGCTGTTCCAGTGGCGGACGACTCTGGTCGAGGAAGGAAGTATGGAGGAGGGAGGGATGGGAGCGAGTTTTTTTTATTATTTTCCTTAATCTTTGTTCTCTCGTTCCATCTCATCCTTACACATGCTCACTGCCACATATAATTCACTAATCTGTTACTTAACTTAAATTGCTGATCATTTCACTTTACTTTCAGATTAAATAAGTTAACTTCCTCTGCATTGCGCCACGTAGGGCTACAGCAGACGCTTTTAAAATTAGGAACAGCAGACGCTTTTAAAATTAGGAACAGCAGACGCTTTTAAAATTAAGAACAGCAGACGCTTTTAAAATTAGGAACAGCAGACGCATTTAAAATTAGGAACAGCAGACGCATTTAAAATTAGGAGCAGCAGAGGCATTATAAATTAGGAACAGCAGAGGCATTATAAATTAGGAACAGCAGAGGCATTATAAATTAGGAACAGCAGAGGCATTATAAATTAGGAACAGCAGACGCATTATAAATTAGGAACAGCAGAGGCATTATAAATTAGGAACAGCAGAGGCATCATAAATTAGGAACAGCAGACGCATTTAAAATTAGGAAGAGTAATCACTTAAATTAACTTGAGAAACAAACAAAGATTAACATGATTCTGAGGGGAAGTAGGCACCAGTTTATTATATATATACACATGTCTGTACATCATCAAGACCCCAAGACCCAGGCCAAGCATTCCTAAACGTATACTATAGTCGCAGCGCACGAGTCTGAGGTCTTCGTTATCGTGTTCTGGCAACTTGCCATTACACATGCACACACACATACAGCTACATAATCAGCGACCTTATTTTTTTTTAACAACAGAGGAGTGGCCGAAAGATAGAGAAGAGCTGTGTGGGTGGAGCCCCCCACGTGCGATGCATACTCCATTCGAGGGCGGACAAGGCCTTGTATATGGATAGCAGCGGTGGGGGGCAGAAGAACTGGAGGAGACGATACAGAACGCCCAAACTCGAGGAAGCAGATTTAGTGAGAGAAGAGATGAGAAGTTTCCAGTTAAAATTTTGAGTTGAGGATAGACCGAGGATATTTAGTTCTGAAGAATTATAAGGTGACAGCTGAGTGTAGTTGAAGAATAGGGGATAGGTGTTTGGAAGATTGTGTCGAGTTGAAAGGTGGATAAATTGGGTTTTTGAGGCATTGAAGGACACAAAACCCAAAGTTTCCTTTATCCCAATCGGAGATGATAGCAAGGTCTGAGGTTAGGATTCTGCAGCCTCAGTCTTATAAACTAAAACAGATTTTACGACAATTTCAATAATATGATTAATACTGACAAATGTGCCCTATGCGCAGACTATCATATAACATCGTAGACGCCATGATACCACGATAATTCACACCTCAGTCTCGGGTGCCGCGACGAAAGCCAAGGCTGTTACACAGAGACGGCCTTGGCACAGCACCACTATAACTCCTCCTCTTCATCTCTCTCCTTTCCCTTCCCTCCTCTTCCTCCTCACTCAGGCTTAGTGATGCGGAAGACGAAGACGAGACCCTCCTTGTCACAGAAATAGTTTGGGACGATGCGCCGCTCCACCTGAAGGAATTATGACCATCATTTCAAATACGTGACCTTCTCCCCCTGGCCAGCTCCTGACCATCTCCTTATACCAGTGTGTCGTGACAGGCGCCCATACAGTGAACAGCCCCGCCAGACAGAAACCTTGATTAGAGTAAATGTTTTATTGTACCAACGTTGCCAGATAGTTGTACTCAGCCTCTTATATATTTACCAACTTCTGACTTCAAATATGTCTCCTGGGGCTCAATAACTAGATTAATTTATATCTATCGTTAAAATAGTTAATTCCTGATGTTTCTTGGCAATAGTTAGGTGTCAAAAAACGGTAAATACTATGCTCTGAGTACGATAATCTGGCAACGGTGCTCCCTACCTTCTTCCACTTCCCGTCCGCCTCCAGCTGGTCCATGTAAGGCTCCAGCTTGTCCTTGTAGGAAGGCACGGTCTGTAGGAACTCATGGCGCATCACGATGATCACGAAGCCTCCTGGAGTGCCGGAGAGGAGGAAATCAGTTAATCATTGGGGCATACGCTAGGGGGCGCGTCGTCTAGCCCACCCTAGGGAGACCGCCTCAAGGTTTACTCCAGGCAAATCTGAAGTCTCTATGTAGGCTGTTTCCCATCCTAAACGGCGCCTAAGTTCGCCTGTTTGAAAAGCCTCTCGTAAAAGTTGCTGGGATTACCATGAACTGTTTTGCGATCCTATAGTAGGAGTAGGTAGGAAGACACCTACCGAACGGGCGTGACCTACTCCCGGTGAGGATATATGGGAAGCGAGGAGGGTGCTGAAGCCCTTCAAAGACCCTTCCCATGTCCTCACTAACCGTTTCCCTTTTGTCTCATCAACACCAGGGAGCAGTTCAGCATGCTCTCTAAAGACAGTTCCTCTCTCTTTCTACACCACACTACATTCACGCAACACACACACCTTTTCCCAAAATTCAAAATTTAGAATGGCGAAAAATAACAATGCCTCGGAGTCCCCGCCTGGGGGGGGACCATAAATTCCCCTTCTGGCTGCCGACTTGAGAGGTGTCCTGATAACTCATCGAACCTCTTTCTTATCAACTTCTGCAACATTCGTGGTCTTCGTTCTAATTTTCATTCTGTGGAACACCATCTATCCTCCTCTAAACCTCACCCTCTCTTCCTCACCGAAACACAGGTTTCTGAGGCTACTGACAGCAACCTCTACTCTGTTCCCTCCTACTATCTCTATCCTAAATTTTAATCCAAAGCTGGATGTTGCGCCTACGTGCGCAACGACATCACTTGCTCTCGTGCCCACGACCTTGACTCTTCTGAATTTTCCACCATCTGGCTAAGACTTCATTGTCATTCTATTACTAAATACATCTGTGCTGTTTATCTCTCACCTAACTCTACTATGTAAAATTCTTTGACTATTTGAATTCTAAAGTGGAGCACATCTTGACTCACTCTCCCTTCACTGAAATCTCCATCATGGGAGATTTGAATGTTCACCACCAGCTTTGGCTCTCATCCTCTTTCACAGACCAGCCTGGTGAACAAGCCTACAACTTTGCTCTCCTCAACGACCTAGAGCAGTTGGTTCAGCACCCTACACGTATTCCCGACCGTTTTGGAGACAGGCCCAACATTCTAGACCTCTTCCTTACCTCTAATCCTTTTCTTTACTCTGTCAAACTGTTCTCTCCGTTGGGTTCCTCCGACCATAACCTTATTTCTGTTTTCTGTCCTATCGCTCCTGTACATCCTCTGGACCCACCGAAGAGGCGATGCTTCTGGCATTTTGCTTCAGCTCGGTGGGACGACCTTGTTATAGTAATTGTAGTTATCAATGGAAAAAAAAACACGACAGATAGATCACGCCACCTTGTAGGAATGTCAGCTGTCAGTGTTTACCATCTCAGTTTGTATACAAAGCATTTCATCAAGCTTAGAGGTCACCTTGACATACGTGACCAATTGTAACTTCATTATTTTCCACTCTGAAACTCGTCACTCCTTCGAGAGAGCTCGCGCGACACACACCTAGCGTCTCGTCTCTCTCACCCACGCTACGCTGTATCTTAGGTTAAGAATATATTTCTTCTAAGACAGCAAGAGTTTCCCTTCACGCCCGCAAGTCCCCGCAACGAAGCGTTACACCGTTACAACCTGAGGATGTACTTTTCCGATTTCCCGTGGAATGATTACTGCCTCCAGGAGAGAGACCCCTCTGTGTGTGCCCAGCGCATCTCAGAGGTGATTGTCTCTGGAATGGAGGCATACAATCCACGTTCATTTTTTACTCCTCATACTAAAAATCCTTGGTTTAATCGTGGTTGTTCTCGTGCTATTAAAGATAGAGAGGCAGCTCACAAAAAGTTCCAGACCCTTCGAACTCCCGCTAACTATGGCTTTTAAATCTCAGCCCGGAATCGGGCCAAATCTATTCTCTGACTTACCAAAACTGCTTTAATCAATAGAAAATGTCAACACCTTGCTTCTTCTAATTCTTCTCGTGATTTCTGGCATGTAGCCAAAAATGTCTCCTCCAATTTCACTTCTTACTCTTTCCCTCCTTTCCTTAACCCTGACGGCAGCACTGCCGTCTCATCTGTCTCTAAGGCTCAAACTTTCTGTAAGAACTGCACCCTGGACGATTCTGGGCATATTCCTCCTACTCACCCCCCCTCTGACTCTTTTATGCCCGTTATTAAGATTCTTCCAAATGATGTTTTCTATGCCCTCTCTGGCCTCAACTCTCAGAAGGCTTATGGACCTGATGGAGTGCCTCTTATTGTCCTTAAAAACTATGCTTCCGTGCTGACACCCTGCCTGGTCAAACTCTTTCGTCTCTGCCTATCAATATCTACCTATCCTTCCTGCTGGAAGTATGCCTTTGTACAGCCTGTGCTTAAGAAGGGTGACCGTTCCTATCCCTCAAACAACCGCCCTATAGCTTTACTTTTATGTATATCTAAAGGTTTTGAATCAATCCTTAACCGGAAGATTCAAAAGCACCTTTCCACTTCCAACCTTCTATCTAATCGCTAGTATGGGTTCCGCAATGGGCGTTCTACTGGCGATCTTCTTGCTCTCTTAACTGACTCTTGGTCATCCTCTTTTAGCCATTTCGGTGAAACTTTCTCAGTTGCGCTAGACATATCGAAAGCCTTCGATAGAGTCTGGCACAAGTCTTTGCTTTCTAAACTGCCCTCTTTCAGATTCTATCCCTCTCTCTGTTCCTTTATCTCCAGTTTCCTTTCCGGCCGTTGTATCTCTGCGGTGTTAGACGGTCACTGTTCTTCCCCTAAACCTATCAACAGTTGTGTTCCACAGGGCTCTGTCCTATCAGCCACTCTCTTCTTGTTATTCATCAATGATCTTCTTTCAATAACAAACTGTCCTGTCCACTCATACGCCGACGACTCCACTCTGCATTATTCAACTTCTTTCAATAGAAGCCCATCCCAACAGGAAGTACACGACTCCAGACTGGAGGCTGCAAAACGCTTAACCTCACACCTTGCAATCATTTCCGATTGGGGTAGAAGAAACCTTGTGTCCTTCAATGCCTCAAAAACTCAATTTCCCCACCTATCAACTCGACACAATCCGCCAAACACCTATCCGCTATTCTTCAACAACACTCAGCTGTCACCTTCTTCAACACTAAATATCCTCGGTCTATTCTTAACTCAAAATCTCAACTGGAAACCTCATATTTCCACTCTTGTTAAGTCAGCTTCCTCGAGGTTGGGCGTTCTGTATCGTCTCCTCCAGTTCTTCTCTCCCGCACAGTTGCTGTCCATATACTGGGGCCTTGTCCGCCCTCGTATGGAGTATGCATCTCACGTGTGGGGGGGAGGGTGCTCCACTCACACAGCTTTTCTGGACAGCGTGAAGTCTAAGGCTCTTCGTCTCATCAGCTCTCCTCTTCCAACTGATAGTTTTCTACCTCTTAAATTCCGTCACGATGTTGCCTCTCTTTTTATCTTCTATCGCTATTTTCACGCTGACTGCTCTTCTGAACTTGCTAACTGAATGCCTCCTTCCCTCCCGCGGCCCTGCTGCACACGACTTTCTACTCATGTTCATCCCTATACTGTCCAAACCCCTTGTGCAAGATTAAACCAGCATCATCACTCTTTCATCCCTCACGCTGGTAAACTCTGGAACAATTTTCCTTCATCTGTATTTCCTCCTGCCTACGACTTGAACTCTTTCAAGAGGAGGGTATCAGGACACCTCTCCTCCCGAAATTGACCTCGCTTTCGGCGACCTCTTTTGATTTACTTTTTCTCAGGAGCAGCGAGTAGCGGGCTTTTTTTTATATTATTGTTTCTTTTTTTTTGTGCCATTGAGCTGTCTCCTTTTTTGTAAAAACACTTTCACACTCACATTCACTCACTCACGCACGCACGCACGTACGCACGCAGGCACGCATGCTCACTTACTCACTCACCGTTCTTTGCGACACGCACAACGTCGTCGAGGCCACTGTGTGGGATGTGACCTTCGCCCATACCGCCCGAGGTGACCACCAAGTCGTATGTGTCTGAGAGAGAGAGAGAGAGAGAGAGAGAGAGAGAGAGAGAGAGAGAGAGAGAGAGAGAGAGAGAGAGAGAGAGAGAGAGAGAGAGAGAGAGACGTAAAAGAAAAATACGTATATTAATCTTTACATATGAAACAACAACAATAACAATAATTCCACTCACACAACTCTCCTGGACAGAGTGGAGTCTAAGGCTCCTCGTCTCATCAGCTTTCTTCCTCTTACTGACAACCTTCTACCTCTTAATTAAATTCCGCCGTTATGTTGCCTCTTTTTCTATCTTCTGTCGATATCTTCATGATGACTGCTCTTCTGAACTTGCTAACTGCATGCCTCCCTCCCTCCCGCGGCCCAGCTGCACACGACTTTCTACCCATGCTCATCCCTATACTATCCAAAACCCTTATGCAAGAGGTAAACTCTGGAACAACCTTCCTTCGTCTGTATTTCCCCCTGGCTATGACTTGAGATCTTTCAAGAAGAGTGTATCAAGACACCTCTCCTCTCGAAATTGACATCTATTTTGGCTACTCTTTACTTTTATCTTTTGTGGGAGCGGCGAGTAGCGGGCTTTTTTTTGTACTCTTTTTGTTGCCCTTGAGCCGTGTCCTTTGATGTAAAAAAAAAAAAAGCTACTAATACCTTTGGGCACGGTGGAGTGTCCGCTGCCGAAAAACTCCAGGAAGTCGTTGGTATAGATGCCAGTCTCCCGTTGCTTCATCATGCCCTCCGACGGGTCCACAGCGTCTATGTGCCTGTGGGATTGGCTGTAGTAGTTGTAGTAGTAGCAGTAGTAGTAGTAGAAGTTATAGTAGTAGTAGTAGTTGTTGGGAATCAGTAAATTTACCCTACCCAACAGTTAGGTCACTCGCAAAGTGAATAACACACCCGTCAGACAATCCCAAACAAACAAGTGCTTACCAGCTATTAGGTGGTGAAGGTATCCAACAAGCAACTCCAGACAGCCGAACAAATAATAATCCTACCGGATCCGTGTAGTAAAATCTATCTGTCTCAAATAACTGCTGGGGGCACTTAGCTGAGAAGCGGGTTTCAAAAGATATTGTTGTCTCTGAAGTCTCGTTGCCGGGTGTAGTATCCCTCAGTCAGGTAATATAAGGCACACTGCGTCCGAGTTAATGGGTGGGCTGCAGTGCCTTGGTCTTTACTTTGTGAAGGCCGGTGGTGGAGTGAGAGAAAACCAACCACGTGGGTCTGAAGCGATATTTTTAATTTCTCTCGCCAGATGGCGTGGCTTTCCTCTCTGTTTCCATAGGTTAAATTATCCTTGCTCTTTAATTTTAATTCAGCAAGAACAATTAGTTATTATTTCATGAAAGGAAACACTTCACTATTGTTATTCCTTTCATGGTAAATGTGGTTAGTCTTCAGGCAGTGAATAAGTTAATTCTGTCTCGGTTTGGGAGCCGATGACCGAAGTATTCAAGTTCCATCGAAGGCTTATTCGAGCTCAGACGATACTCATAGTTGGCTTGAACTCTCGGCCCGAGACTAGTTCCATAAGGGAAATAGTTAATTTGTCTAGTCCCCCGGTTAACTAGCCTAATTCCTAACATAGTATAGCCTATCGATTTTAACTTGAGCCCTTGGGCGCGACACAAGGATTCCCCACGAGACCGCGCTGGTGCCACATCACTCCATTACTCTCCTCAGAGAGGGTGGCTACCTCTCTCTCTCTCTCTCTCTCTCTCTCTCTCTCTCTCTCTCTCTCTCTCTGCATGGCTGCGCAGGGGGCGAGAGTGAGATCTACTTGATTTGTCCATTGTGGCGTAACGTTGAATGGTGCGGCCTGGCGCCTGTTGCCAAGGTCCGTCAGGCAGCAAAGTTGCATGAGCCACGTTGCCAAGTGATATGGAAGGTTTACTGAGTCGTTGTCTTTCCCTCTAATCCCAGGTCGAGTGCCCCAGTCTGCGGGATCTGCGAGAGCAGTACCTCTCCCGGTGTCGTGATGTACATGGGAATTTTTCCCTTTCCCTAATGCTGGGTGAAAAGGCGTTCACCCCTGGACATGACGTCATGGGGTATCTACAGGAGATGGGCATCCTCCATCTCTTGTAGGGTCTCTTCAGAGAAAGTTCTTTGTATTTCACTAATGCATTTTTAATAAACATTTTATTATATTTTAAACTAGTGCTATATCTGAATGGACCATTTCAAAACTATCTTCCTAATAACTTTTATCACCCTTAGATTATTTTAATTATTTGCCTTCCATTTTATTACTCCGGTGCCATATGACCAAGATGTTGCGGCGCCATGAAAGAAACTCTAAATCAATCAATCAATCAATCCCTCTAATCCCAAGCCATTCATAACACCACGCAGTCGTATTATGAATGTATGTAAATTCCATAAATAGATAACGTACAGACTAACAGTGAGACAAAACGTCATGCGCAGGTCATCGCTAGATCTGTAAACAATGGGGGTTTCCCCGGGCCAAGCCACAGGACTTCATTTTAAGTTAGAGTCGATGGACTATAGTAATGCCGCTCATGCCCGCTCCCAGTTCCCACCCAGCGGCCCTGCCTCTACACAAGCTGCTGTAATTTCCAACACATCATCTTCATCTCTTGGCGTTGGACTCGTGTTGAGGCTGAGGCACTGGCAGGCAGGAGGCAGTGGACTGGAGGATATTTAAGTATGGTGACCGGACATCCCCCTGTCTGCGGCCCTGCGGCACCCACCTGAAGCCTTCCCGGTGGAGTTCGCGGCCCACGCAGCCCGTCCCGGCGGCCACGTCCAGCACCCTGGCCTTGGCTCGCCGCTCCGGGGGTACCCAACGCAGCGCCTCCTCCACCGTGATGGCGGGGCCACGGTACCCGCCTTTCCAGATCATCTAAGGGGACGGGGAAGCGGGTGATTACAGGTGCGTACCCCAGGGGCCGCATCATTTCACTCCCGGACCTCAAGGAGTAGTCGCCGGTTTAACGCAAAATCATTCCAGCGATACCCCATGATTCTGCGTAGGCACTTGGTACCGAAGGCATCTCTCTCTCTCTCTCTCTCTCTCTCTCTCTCTCTCTCTCTCTCTCTCTCTCTCTCTCTCTCTCTCTCTCACCATCTCCTCGTAGTTCTCGGACCACTCGTTGTAGCCGGCCACCATCTCCTCCGGCGTGACCCCCGGCCTGTGGACTTTCGCGATCACCCTCATTGCCACGTCGCCACGACTGCCGCCCTCAGACATTATCCTGCAGAAGGGAAGAGACGGGAGAATCACAGGCAGGGCATGACTACAGTACAGTACAATTCCTTTATATATTATTTATATATTTACGAAGGTAGGTACAGTTTTCTAGCTACGCGCCGCACTCCTCGCTTATTTGCCGGCTGGCTCTCAAGCTCCGCCCACCTCCATGGCAAGTGTGCCCCGCCTCTCTCTCTCTCTCTCTCTCTCTCTCTCTCTCTCTGGAATGGAATAGACTAAGCAATCACATAGTTAGTGCAGCGACGATAGCTTGGTTTAAGAGTAGACTGGATAGCTACATGGACGAGGATGACAGGTGATGGTGAGGTGTGGGTGCAGTAAGGCTCTCCGGCTTATTGCACGGCCAGCTGAAGTTGCTCTCTCTCTCTCTCTCTCTCTCTCTCTCTCTCTCTCTCTCTCTCTCTCTCTCTCTGTGTGTGTGTGTGTGTGTGTGTGTGAGAGAGAGAGAGAGAGAGAGAGAGAGAGAGAAAGCGAGAGAGAGAGAGAGACTCGTGATCAGGGTGTGATGAATGAACTACACACACACACACACACACACACACACACACACACACACACACACACACACACACACTCCCAGGCTTCACGGTCTGACAGGGCGGCAGTTCGAGCCCGCTCAGGCCGGATTCATTCCGTTGACTAGGAGTGGTTACTATCCCCCCTTGAGAAAAGGGGATGGGGTGAGTGGTGTGTGAGGTCCTGGCAGTACCCATAGATCGACGATAAAGAGCACTTGCTCATGTCGGGAGGGTACCTGCTGCTGGCGATTACGAGACCAACACGTGATCAGGTCGTGGTGAATTACACACACACACACACACACACACACACACACACACACTTTACACGTGGCAATTCCTGGCCGGCAATACAGCCGCGACGATCTAGCGGATAGACCGGCTGGGTGCTCTCGAGAGAAAGTACCTTCACACGTGGGAGGAGCCGCCGGGAGCATCAAGACATAAACTGCTAGTAAATGCAAGGGCATGAATTCACCCCAGACACCCCAAAAGGCTACTACCATATCTTAAAACCACAATGAGTTTGGTCCATCAGCCTAATATTGTAGAAATACTTTAAGTAAACGAGTTTTATCATAAGTAGTATTGATTGATTGCCTGATTGTTTATTGTTGCATTTAACAAGAAAGGAGAAGGGAGGAACATACGAAATTACGAGGGGCTTCGAAGACATGTTGAAGGGGTAAACTGGGATAATTTAGGGATTCATGAGAGCCAGAACTGTGGGTTGGAGAGCCAGGAGAACCAGGTAGAAATGTCTTACAATAATTTAGTTAGAGTAATAGTAGAGGGGCAAGGACAGCATATACCACAGCGAACACTTAGAAAAGAAAACAATGACCCTAAGTGGATGACTCGTGGACTAAAACACGAGATAGGGTTAAAGAAGGGAATTTATCAGAAAATAAAGAATGGTGAAACACTTCTCAGGGGCCGGTATGTCGAACTATCTAGATTAGTGAAGAAAAACACCAGGATAGCAAAAATGAATTATGAGATCAAAGTAGCAAATGAGGCGAAAAGTAATCCTAAGGGCTTCTTTCAGATGTATAGAACAAAAACAAGGGAGAAAATTGAAACGCTGAAAACAAACACAGGGGAGCTAGTAGAAAATTACGAAAATATGAGCACATTGCTGAACGACTACTTACTTTCAGTATTCACACAAGAGGATCGAACGACTATTCCGGAAAGGGTTCAGGTGTACGAGGGCGGGGATGGCGATAAATTGAGGGATATAATCATTACCAGGCAAGTAGTTCAGGATGAAATAGATAAGCTTAAGAAGAATAAGTCGTCAGGTCCTGACGGGATATTTCCGAGGGTATTAAAGGAATTAGGTGATGTACTCAGTGACCCACTAACCGACATCTTTAAGATGTCGGTAAATACTGGTTATACGCCCAGCCTATGGAAAGTAGCTAATGTGACGCCGATTTTCCAAAAGGGGGACAGGTCAGCTGCTTCAAACTATTGACCAATTAGCTTAACATCGGTTATAGGCAAGATGCTGGAGTCCATAATAGCCAGGAACATTCGGGAGCATCTAGAGAAACATAGCTTAATTCACGACTCGCAGCATGGGTTCACTGAAGGTAGGTCCTGCCTCACCAATCTTTTGTCCTTTTACAATAAAATATTTGAGGCAGTAGACAGAGATGAAAATTATGATGTAATCTATCTTGGTATTAGTAAAGCGTTTGACAAAGTTCCTCACCAACGACTGTTGCTTAAATTACAGGCTCACGGAGTGGAGGATAAAGTTTTGAACTGGGTCAAGGCGTGGCTTAGCAATAGGAAGCAAGGAGTGCAAATCAATGGTAAAAGATCTGACTGGGGATGTGTTACGAGTGGGGTCCCACAAGGTTCGGTATTAGGTCCACTTTTGTTTAATATTTATATCAATGACTTAGATAAAGGAATTAGTAGTGATGTCAGTAAGTTTGCAGATGATACCAAGATCGATAGAGTAATTGAGTCGGATCAGGACGCTAGTATTCTCAAGGATGAACTAAACAGATTGTACGACTGGGCGGATAAATGGCATATGGAGTTCAATGTAGGGAAGTGCAGTATTCTGAGTGTAGGTAGGAACAACCCATCTCATAACTATTGCTTAAATGACATTCTCATAAGCAGGTCTGGGTGCGAGAGAGATTTAGGGGTCTTAGTGAGCTCTAATCTCCGTCCAAGGGCACAATGCATTCAAGCTAGAAATCGAGCAAATAGGGTACTGGGATTTATTTTAAGAAGCGTAAGCAACAGAAGCGCCGAAGTCTTCCTCAAACTATATTTAGCATTAGTTAGACCTCATCTTGACTATGCGGTTCAGTTCTGGTCACCCTACTATAGAATGGATATAAAAATGTTAGAATCGGTGCAGAGGAGGATGACTAAGATGATTCAGGGGTTGAGAAACTTGCCATACTAGGAAAGACTCAAACAGTTAAACTTGCATTCTCTAGAAAGGCGAAGGGTGCGTGGATACATGATCGAGGTTTATAAATGGATGAAGGGCTTTAATAAGGGGGATATTCATAAGGTTTTGTTGGTAAGAGAACCGGGTAGGACACGAAGTAATGGGTTTAAACTGGATAAATTCAGATTCAACAGGGACGTAGGCAAAAATTGGTTTACTAACAGGGTGGTGGATGAGTGGAATAGGCTTAGCAGTCATGTGGTGAGTGCCAATACAATTGTAACATTCAAAAATAGATTAGATGAATTCATGGACAGCGATATTAAGTGGGGTTAGATACACGGGAACTTAGGTTCAAAGGAGCTGCCTTGTACAGGCCTACCGGCATCTTGCACAGTCCTACGTTCTTATGTTCTTAAAGATGGCAGAGGTGAAGAATAACAGATTCCATATAATTTTCACAAAAGAAGAATTTGTACAACCCCCGGGCCAGGAAAAAGGAAGGGTTATGCAAGATATTCAGTTAACGGTGCAGAAGGTTAAAGAAGGTTTGAACATACTGGATGTAAGAAAGGCGACGGGGCCGGATGGAGTATCAGGGTGGATCTTGAAAGAGTGTAGTGATCAACTTGCAGAGAAACTGCACTTCATAATGAGTGCCTCTCTGAGTGAAGAAAAGGTACCACAAGATTGGAAGAGAGCAAACATGGTACGGTACCGATTTTTAAGGGAGGACCTATTAAATTTCAGACCGGTATCAGTCACTAGTGTGGTTGCGACGAAGATATGTAAGAGACTGGTTAAAAACAGGTGGTCGGATTTATTAGAAAGTGAGAAAATTTTATCGGATTTCCAGTTTGGATTCAGGAAAGGAAGATCTTGCGTCACCAACTTGTTGTGTTACTACTTAAGGGTGACATATTTAATACAGGAGAGAGAAGGCTGGGCGGATGGAGTGTACCTGGATTTGAAGAAAAAAAAAATTACATAGTACCGCACGTGGGCAACCATGGACTTCCATCTTCTTCTGTTCCTCGTGGCCCTGATGAACTGTCCACCCGTCATATTCCCCCGTGCCAGCTTTACCAATCCGTCCATGTATTTCACTCTCGTTCTTCCTCTCCCTCTGGTTCCCTCCACCATTCCTGTCATTATCAGATTCTCCAGCCCCTCTCTCCTCATTACGTGCCCAAAAAATTTCAGTTGTCTCAATCTCACCGCCCCCATCAGCTCCCTCCTCTCTCCCACCATCTCCAATACTTCTTCGTTCGACCTTCTTGCCGTCCACGTGATCTTCATCCTCCTCCACAGCCACATCTCCATCGCCTCCAGCCTATTCACCATCGTCTTTGATATAGTCCAACTTTCCACACCATATAACATTGCTGACCACACACGAGTTTTTATTAATCTTTTCCGTGTTTTTTCTTTTTTTTTATAAAAAAAACTTTTTGTCAATAGGTTCCTCATATTGCAAAATGCGGTCTTTGCTATACCTATTCTCCTTTTCATTTCTGTATCACACCTTATATCCTCGGTCACAACACTTCCCAAATAATTGAAGTTCTCTACCCTCTCCACCGTTCATCGCAGCTCCATTCGTGGTATCTGTGCATTCTTTGACATTACCAACCACTTCGTTCTCTATACCTTAATTGTCAAACCTTTGGATTCCCTTTCTTCTTTTACTCGGTTGAGCATTAATTGTATTTTTTCTTTATTGTCTGCTATCAGCACAGTGTCATCGGCATACCTTATGTCATTTACATTACGTCCTCTAATACTTATCCCCTCACATTCTCTGATATTCCGCATTATTATTTCTCCATACAATGAAAACAGATCCGGTGACATTACACAACCCTGCATGACACCTCTTCTGATGTTCCGTCACTCTGTCTCTTCGCCATCCCACTCTTACACACGCCTTTTGTGCCCAGTATAGATTCTTTATCACTCTGAGTTATCTTCCGCTCACCCCAATGCTTTTCAATATTTCCATTAAGTCTTCATGTCTAACTCTATCAAAGGCTTTTTCATAGTCAATAAAGCAGACATACAGGTATCTTTGTTTGTCTATCACCCTCTCAGCCATTGTTCTCAACATAAATATTGCATTACTCGTGCCTTTTCCTTCCACAAATCCACATTGCTCGTCCGAGACCTCACTTCTTATTCTTCCACGTAATCGTTTGAGTATAACTTTCAGTACGATTTTTGTTATTTAGCTCATGATACTGATGGTTCTGTGCTTATCGCAGTCAAGTGTTCCGCTTACTTTTGGTATTGCGATAAACACGGATTTACACATTTGTTCAGTTATCTGTCCAGATAGCATATCAAAAGCCTTTGATAGGGTCTGGCACAAATCTTTGCTTTCCAAACTACCCTCCTACGGTTTCTATCCTTCTCTCTGTACCTTTATCTCAAGTTTCCTCTCTGACCGTTCTATTTCTGCTGTGATAGACGGTTCACTGTTCTTCCCCTAAACCTATTAATAGTGGTGTTCCGCAGGGTTCTGTCCTATCTCCCACTCTCTTTCTGTTGTTCATTGATGATCTTCTTTCCAAAACGAACTGTCCTATCCATTCTTACGCCGATGACTCTACTCTGCATTACTCAACATCTTTTAATAGGAGACCCACCCAACAAGAACTGAATGATTCCAGGATGGAGGCGGCAGAACGCTTAGCCTCAGACCTTACTATTTTTTCCGACTGGGGCAAGAAGAACTTGGTGTCCTTCAACGGCTCAAAAACACAGTTTCTCCACCTATCCACTCGACCCAATCTTCCAAACAACTATCCCCTATTCTTTGACAACACTCAGCTATCACCTTCTTCAACACTAAACATCCTCGGTTTATCCTTAGCTCAAAATCTCAACTGGAAACTTCATATCTCATCTCTTACTAAATCAGGTTCCTCGAGACTGGGCGTTCAGTGCCGTCTCCGCCAGTTCTTCTCCCCCGCACAGTTGCTATCCATTTACAGGGGCCTTGTCCGCCCTTGTATGGAGTATGCATTTCACGAATGGGGGGGCTCCACTCACACAGCTCTCTTGGACAGAGTGGAGTATAAGGCTATTCGTCTCATCAGCTCTCCTCCTCTTACTGTACTGATAGTCTTCGACCTCTTAAATTTCGCCGCCATGTTGCCTCTCTCTCTATCTTCTATCGATATTTTCATGCTGACTGCTTTTCTGAACTTGCTAACTGCATGCCTCCCCCCCTCCCGCGGCCTCGCCACACACGATTTTCTACTCAAGCTCATCCCTTTACTGTCCAAATCCCTTACGCAAGAGTTAACCAGCATCTTCACTCTTTCATCCCTCACGCTGGTAAACTCTGGAACAATCTTCCTTCATCTGTATTTCCTCCTGCCTACGACTTGAACTCCTTCAAGAGGAGGGCATCAGGACACCTCTCTTCCCGAAATTAACCGATCTTTCGGTCATTCCTCTAACTCTTTTTAGCATTTTTTTTTAACATTTGTTACCTTTTTTATGCCCTTGAACTGACTCCTCTGCTGTAAAATAAAATATTTATACGTATATATATATATATATATATATATATATCTATATATATATATATAGATATATATATATATATATATATATATTGTGTGTGTGTGTGTGTGTGTGTGTGTGTGTGTGTGTGTGTGTGTGTGTTATTCACGTACGGGCTTGCAGATTATTGTGGATCCCTGTGAGCCACCATCCTCTGGGTGCGACCTTTGAGCTCATTATTTGACCGGTCTTTGGATGGGAATGAAGCCAATACACACACTCACTCTCCGGGCTACGAGATCACAAATTCTCGATTTACATCCGGTATTAAATTATTGCCATGTGAAGTGGGGTTACACGTGAAAGGAAACATGCCCAAGTTTTTCCGTCCAGCCAGGGAATCGAACCTGGGTTATTTTTACGTGTGTGTGTGTAATTCTCTCTCTCTCTCTCTCTCTCTCTCTCTCTCTCTCTCTCTCTCTCTCTCTCTCTCTCTCTCTCTCTCTCTCTCTCTCTCATTCACTTAAAGGCTACTATCCATCCTTTTTTTAAATTTCACCGTTATAATGATTTCAGCAGGGTAGGGGCAGGTCTATCTGAATGAGGAATGCAGCGGCCTCAACCTCCCCCGAGCTGCCTTTCCCCGCTTTCTCTCTCTCTTCTGTTCATGCTTCTTTCTTTTGGGTAACCGGGGGATTAATACCCTCAGGGGTCCTGCGTCCCTGCCCTATGGCAAGCAGTCAGGCCAGCACCTGATCTAGGCTGGTTGGGGGGAGGGGTTTGCACCCCCTCCCCCCACAAAAAATTACCTCAGCCAAAAACAAATTAAAAAGTAGAGGTCGGGGTCGGGGCGCGGGCCTTGACCGGTCCGGTCTTGCTTCCACGATGCATCCGCATCCGGGGAGCCTGCCCTCAGTGACGGGTGCAGGGCAAAGCCTACGGGACCCCTGCACCTCGAAGGAGGAAGGGCCCCCTAGCCCCTCTTTTTGTTTTGGGGGTGGCCTGGGTGGTGCAGAGGCTGCGCTCGCCCGCAGAACCAGGCCCGGAGCCTCTAGGACGATGATCGACTGCCCTACCTATCAAATGAGCTCAGAAGGCTGAGGGTGGACATAGTAGCACTCTCTGAGACAAGGAGGCCTGGCAGTGAAGGGGGGCACATCTTTTACTGGTCCGGCATGAGCAATGGCTTCCATGTCAGGGGGGTAGCTATGGGCATCTCCAGCCAACTGCTGCCATATGTGGTTGAGGTTGCTCCGGTTGATGAGCGTATAATGCGAGTGAGGCTGAAGCACACACTGGGCCTCATGTCTCTTGTTGCTGTGTACGCTCCTACTGAGATGCGTGAAACTGAAGAGATGTTCTACGCCAAACTCGACTCCGTATTAGACCAGTGCCCCCCCCGAACACACTCATTGTCCTGGGCGACTAAAATGCTATTACTGGCACTGACAAGGTTGGCTACGAGATAGGTGTCGGTCTCCATGGTTCTGGTTCCAGGAACATTGTTGTAACCCGTAATCCGGGTCACACAGGGGAGACGACACACTGTTTGCACTAGTGACACTTGACTTAAAATTCTGGTACTTTAGGAGTATTTAAAGGAGTTCGTAAATGGGGTGATGAAACGGTGTCGCCTTTCTTATATGTATTTTATTCTACCTTAATACTACTTAATATTACAGAGGGTAAAAATATTGTTTAAACCAGCGACTGGCTTACTAGACTCAATGAGTCTTCAGGTTTTCTTTCACTATTGGTTACTGACGTTAACACTGGTATAATATTGAGTAAAAACTCACACAATAAAGTATCATAGAAATATAATCCTAAGTAAAACTAAGATAATAGAACACAATAGATATGTTAGATACGCTTTCCTCTATGGTACCACATTACTCCATACTCACAGTAGCAACGATGAATGTTCTACCCATGTTGTCTAGGGAAGGACAACTGAGTGTCCAGCAACGAACAGAGTGCTGGTTGATCTGAGGTCAAGCCTGAATAAATGCTTCTTATATAGGCAGACATACATACAGACATCGCGAGGGTAATACGTCAGGCGTGTGAGTCATACATCAAACTCACACCGAGCTCATACAATAATCTACCTAACCGACATGTGTAATAAGGTCGATTTTAATCCTAGTGTAGCTGTCACGCGGTGACGCAGCTTTGTTTTCATAACATTTTGTTCCGCGGTTGATCGTGTTTTGGCCGCGGTGATTGTGTTTTGGCTTAGAGAGATAAGCGGGTGCGTTAATGGGCAATTGCAATTGTGTATAGGTTGGTAAATGAACAGTGCATTTGGGGACAATCATGTGTTGGAGTCCGTGTTGTGTTTTAGCGGTCGATACCGCTGTTGTCATCGGAAAATATTGCCGGAGAAGATGATGATGACACGAGTGGTGTCGCGGCCCGCGGGGCACCACATACCCCCCCCGTTAAAATCACGCCACGTCCTCGTGGCACAAAGCGTTCCGCCCGGCGGACGACCATGGAGGGCCCAGACGGGGATGGCGGGATCGTGGGGGAGGAGTCCTGCGAGAGACGGGACCTGAAGAGACAGAAGAAGGCCACCCCACCGGCGACGAAGACGACGCCGAGGAGGAGCAGCCACCCCCACCAAGGGAGGAAGGGGTCGAAGGCGGGGACCGGAGAGACGGATTCCTGGAGCGCGTGAAGTGCTGGAGGGAGGTCCAGCGGGGGGGCCAGAGACGACCCGGGCGACGGCGGCGGGGAGGGGAAGGGTCCAAGGGGTCTTGGCCAGGAGCGATGAGACCACGTCACGTCCGATGTGGAAGGGGGCGCGATGAACCGTCAGCGGGGCGTCACCGTCCATAGTAGCAGAGGCAGGGAGGCTGAAGGCGTCGGAGTGGGCACTACAGCCCATACCGAGGCTGAGGAGACCCGTCCCGTTGATGGTCTGCCTGTATTTGGAGACCGGGCTGCCCGGGCAGACCATGGTGACCACCTGGGGAGTATCGGTAGCGAAGACCCAGCCCGCAGGAGACGGGATGAAGACCGGGGGGAAGACTCTGAGGAGAGACTTAGAACACAGCGAGAGGGCGTCTGGGCGATCGAGAAAGAGAGCGATCTCGCAGCGCCGGACAGAAGTCGAGTAGACAGGGGCGACAGGGGGACATACATAGAGCAGGTGGTGTTTAGTACAGCGGTCCAAGGAGTCTAAGAGCATATAGTGAGTGCGGTCTTCAGAAACCGCAAGGTAGTGGAAAGCGTGTCGGTGTGCAGAAAATATGGCGTGCCATCAAGATGAAAAGGCAACGCGTCCATTTTAAACACATCGAACACGTCAGAGGGATCCCTTTCATGGGGATTTGTAAGTAGAAGTGAAGGGTTCCTGAGGAAAGCGTACCTTTAGAAATAACCCTAGAGACATCTCTATACAATGCTAAATATTCATGTGCTGCAGGGAAAAGTAAGCCTGGGTAATGGAGTGACGCATTGCTGAGCACACGAAATAGTACATCATTTGGAAGGAGGAGAGGGGAAACCTGCGTTTGGGACAGCTGCTGAAGGCCAAGCTTGAGATTCAGAGTATCATGATTTAGGTCACTAAGTGCCAACTGAATGAGAAGGATAGTCTCCAAAATACGCATTTCCCTTCAATTTGCAAGGTTTTAGTGAGAACTGACGGATAATAGCTGAGGCCAAAGCCGAGGCGGACTCTAGACGGGAGATGGCAGAATGAACATGACGGAGGTCCCGAACTGTGGCGTTGAGGACTTCCTGATGGAGGTTGTTGACGTCTCTCTTCTGTGGACAGAGTGTAGAGCTGGGAGAGCTTCCGTGTATCACATCTATTTGGGCCTGAGTGGCCGTACCGAAAAGGAGGTTTGCTACCGAGCCAAGGAAATCCACGGCCCCTCGCTTCTGGCGAGTCCGAAACGGGCTTCCATCTCTACCACTCATAGCCGACAGAAAGCTGTTAAGATCTTTGAATAACTTCTCAAACTCAATGTGAAAAGAGTCTAGAGTGCGCCTGAGTAGACCAACAGTAGGGAACGATTGATTCATATGTTCAATCGACCATGAAACTTCCGCTGTTAGATTTGCCACGTTGATGAGAGGACGTTGGATGTCGTCCGTCTTGATGACGACGGGGACAACATAGTACCGTCCTGTCAACAGCATCTTAAAGACTGGGGAGAAGACGAGGCCGGGACGAATGGGTTGCTCCTGGAGGGATCAAGGAAGACAAGAGAGGGCAACACCCAGGATCTGTAATTATAGGGGGCATCAGTTCGTTGGGCGTTGGCGATACTCAAGAGGGCGTTCCATCACATTGGGGAGAGAAGGGGGTACCGTATTGGAGCGTAATGAGCGACTGACACAGGGCTCTGAAGGAGCTGAGGGAACCAATGAGGGGACCTCTGAAGCATCTGAGGAGACAGGAGCCGGTGAGGAGAGCTCGGAAGGAGCTGGAAAGGACAATGGCAGCGGCTCCTCGGGGGAATAAGTCATGGGAGTGGGTCCACTTCTACTACGTGATCAGGGAGAGGGTATGCACGCCTGACATTAGGAGAGTCATGGAAGCCAAGAGAGTCCTCGTGAACGACCTGAACATTATTTGTGTGAACTGTCTTGATCTTACCACCTCTAACATGACGCAGTCGTAAGACTACAGGGCTTATTTTTTCTAGCACCCTAAAAGGTCCATTGAACTAGGGCTGGAGCTTCTTTGGTTCGCCCTTTGTACATACATGCCTTAAGTAGACCCGATCTCCTACTACCACCTGTTTGGGTTTGGATTTCCTAAACATTCTTTCTGACTCCTGCCATCCTATATCTATATTGGTCTGACATAGTTTATAGGTCCGCTGCGCGACACTAGAAGTAAATGCTTTATAGCTGTCAACATCATAACAAGGTTGGAGTTTATTCTCAAGCACTTCAAAAGGAACATTTGGGTCCCGAGAGAAAAGCAAGAAAAATGGTGAATCTTTCAGAACACGATGGTAGGCAGTGTTGTAGGCGTGTGTTGCAACCGGAAGCATTTGGTCCCAGATACCGCGATTGTCCTCGCACAAAGTTCTCAAGATATTTATTAAGGTGCCATTAGGCCTTTCTATCACACCGTTTGCAGACGGGTGATAAGGAGTTGTCCTTAGATGATCAATCTGTAACAACTGAGTCAACTCTCGTAAGAGTGTTGACGAACTCCTTTCCTTGATCCGTGACTAGAATCGGCGGGATGCTGTGTACACAGACTACGTTCTTGTAGAACGCAGCTGCCACTTCCTTGGCTGCCTTCGTACGAAGGGGGGTTGCTACCAAGAAGCGTGACAGGACGTCTATCACTGTCAGTACATACCTATAGCCTTCGTCTGAAACAGACAAAGGTCCGACAATATCCATATGGACTCTGTCAAACGGTTGGCCAACCTCTGGATACCTCATAAGTGGAGCTGGCGGGGATCCCTCTTCTTAAACCGACAACAGACAGGACAAGATCTGACATATTGCTCCACGTCCGCCTTCATTCCCGGCCAGTACGCAAACTTGCGACAGCGTGCCAACGTAACCTTAGTGCCTCCATGCCCTGCAGGTAGCATGGAATGCGCCAAAGCTAACGCGTTAGGAATGTAGCTTGCGGAACGATAACCAGTCTTTTCTGCTTGTTGTATTCATCGCAAACATCGCGGTAGAGAATGCCGTTCTCTACACACACTTCACTAAGAGGCAGTTTTTGAAGTGCCTCTTAGTTGCATTTAACGTTACATTGCTCCTCTCTGCAACCTTTCTCTCATCTCTCTCATGTACGTTACCACCGGTGGTTTGTTCAAAAGCATGCTTCAATTCTCTCAGTTCAGGATCGCGATCCTGGTGCTCCATGAGTCCAGCAAGACTCCAATGGAGAAACTTATCCTGTTTGTCATGTCCTCCGGAGAGGCGACAGACATGTCCTGTCCACCCGTAAGGGTGACAGACATAATTCGAGCATCCAATTCGCCTTCTATCACGTCACTCTCCTGATTCCTAATCCTTGACAAAAAATCTGCTACCATGTTGCTGGAGCCTGGGAGATAATCAATACTAAAGTCAAATTCTCCTAGAAGTGTCTGCCAGCGTGCAATCCTGCTGCTAGGTACTGTGCTTTTAACAGCCAAGTCAGTGGTCTATGGTCCGACAGGATGTGTATCCTATAACCCAAGATAAGGGGTCGATTAGTACTGAGGCCATAGATGACTGCTAAAGCTTCTCTCCACCGCTGAGTAGTTACGTTCTGCTCCATTCAGGGTTCTACTAAAATATGCTATGGGACGTAAACTACCATTTTCATCCTTTTGTTGCAACACACCACCTATTGCCTTATCTGACGCATCTGTGGTGAGATTGAAGGGCTTCCGGAAATCCGGAAAGGCTAAAACAATGTCAGTCGTTAGACTGTTCTTTAGTGTGCTAAATGCATGCAATGCCTCTTCATTCCACTCCAGATGTGTCTTATCATTCTTGGTTACTTTCCTCCCTTTGAGTAAATTATTAAGTGGGGATGCTATCTTGGCAAAGTCTTTAATGAATTTACTATAAAGTTAACCAATCCCAGGAAACCTTGAAGTTCTTTGACTGTTTTCGGAGGAGTGAGTTGTTGCACCGCCTGTACCTTTGAGGGCTGAGGCTTCAAGCCAGAAGCACTAACAATGTGACCCAGATAATCTACTTGCTCTTTGAAAAGGAACACTTATCTAGTCTTAAGGACAGGTGAGCCTTCTGCAGTCTGTCCAAGACGGCATGGAGGTTCTTTAGGTGATGGTCCATGTCTTTCCCTTGTACTATCAAATCATCAAGGTATACATGTACAATTCTTCCTGTCAGACCTATGAGAACTTGATTCATGATCCGTTGATAGGCTGCAGGTGCTGTTTTTAATCCAAAGGGGACTGTAGTGAATTCATAGAGGCCATAAGGTGTCGTGAAGGCTGTCAAGTGTTTAGATTCCTCTGCCAATGGGACTTGGTGGTAGCCCTGGCGCAAATCAAGGGAGGTGAATACTTTACTTTCCCCTAACTGTTGCAAAATGAGGTTATTGTTAGGGAGGGATGTTTGTCATCAATCAATTCATCGTTCAAAGCGCGGAAGTCGAGACAAAGTCTGACTCCACCATCCTATTTAGCAACAGGGACTAGAGGTGCGCTGTAGGGTAACGCACTAGGGCGTATAATACCCTGGGCCTCAAGGTCCTTGAGCTGAATCTCTATTTCTTTATGATATTTTACTGGTATTGGGTATGGCTTTTTATATAGGCTTGTCATTTTTAGCCTTAAAGTGTGAACATAATAGGGGGTAGTGAGTGGCTCGTTTTTAGAGCAAACACATCAGGATACTTGCGGGTTAGGCCCTTCAGACAGCAATTTTCCCGTTGTGAGGGTAAAAATAGCTCGTCTATCAGCTTATCGAGTACCATCTGCTTACTTGACGGGGTGACAGGCGGCTTTGTAGCTGTTTTTGTGACAGCCGCTACACATTCATTAGTCGATGATTGATAGTATTCTGAGTGACAAGAATAAATGTGTCCCATCACTTCACCTGTTGGCATCTCAATAGTTTCTTCAGTTGGGTTAGCATAGGGAATGATGAATTTGCCTTTGGTTTGTTTGACGTTAGGAGTTAAGGTTACTAAAACCCGCGCCCGCACCACTAACTGAGCAACACCCCGGGAAATAAAAATGAAGAAGGGATATCATTGGACCTTGGGAGAAATAAGGCTTGCTGGGCTCTGCCAATCTCTGCCTCAAGAGTGACATACCCTGCCGTGCCTGGGAGCAAGGACGCCACGTTAATAGCGTATGCTTTCACTGGTACTTCCTCCATCTCGTCTAAAGTAGGTTTATGATCTTCTGGGTACGGGCTCATATCGTCCGCAGCCAGGGAATGTACTTCCACTGGGTAGGCGCCCACCATTACACTAAACTGCCCAGGTGTGGCCAGCGGTGCAGCTACCACATTTTGTCTCCACATAAATTCTAGGCCCAACAAAACTGCGGTTGGTAACACTATACCTTGTGATATTACTACAAACTTTTCTATAATTTCTCCGTGCCCAAAGTCTACTACTACTTCGGCTATTCCTTTATTAGGGATTGGAGTCCGATCTACCCCTTGTATGGAGAGAGGTTCTGTAACTATCATCTTCCCGCCTATCTTCCTAAATAAATCTTCTTCTATTAGGGACGCTCCTGCTCCTGTGTCTAGCATTGCGTAAACCATCTCCTTTTGTGCATTAGCGCCAACGCACAATTTCAACGTGAGGGCGTTGGTAGGGCCGTGGACTGCCGCAGCTACTCTGGGGTCGTTTTTTTTTTTTGTTCTTCTCGTGGTCAGGGTTGACCCAGGAGCTACGGGGTGAGGGACCGGCCGTGTACTCCGGGCGCCAGGCAGCGCCAGGCGAGAACGGCTGACGCCTGTGTCGCGTGGGCTGGGATTGAGGGTACCGAGCCCGTTGGTGGGTGGTAGGCACCCCTACTGCCTTCCATATGTGCAATCGCGAGCCATGTGTCCTACATACCCACAAGCATAACATGTGGGTGGCGTGGGCGCGTTCCCATATGGGCGTGTAGGTGGCGCGGCGTGCCGTCCTCCCCTTTGGGTTATCGGGTAACGTGACTGGCCTGGAGGGCGTGGAGGACGGGCTTGTGAGACATGTTTGGGTCCGGATGCCTGGGTGGAACAGACGTTCAGCACTTTTATTTCTTTGGCGATATCGGCATCGGATAGCTTCGACTCTGGATAAGCTTTAATATACTCATACCCTTTCTTTAATACCTTCTGTGGGTCCCCCTTTTCTTCCTCCGTTAGGATGAGTAAGAGGGCCGGAGGGAAAGCCTCTCTGAGCCGTAAAGCGGTTATCTCAGTTAGCAAACTGGCATTGTCAGGCTTGAGAGCGATCAACTCGTCTCTCAATGTCTCCAGGCGGATGAGGAAGGTGCGGATGTTTTCTCCTGTCCGCCGTTTTGCCTCTCCCAATTCTTTCTGGAGGACCGACAAGGTCCTTACTGTTGGAAACACACGTAGGAAGTCTTCCTTTACTTTTCCCAATCCTGTCCACATCTAGTGATACAACCGAGGAGATGATCGCGCGCTGCTCCCAGGGCATATTGTTTGGCTAACTCAATATTTCCGGTAGTGTCCCAATTTGCCTGTGTCCGGCTTTCAATATCCTCTATCCATTTCTTTGCTAGCTTATGGCATGGGAGGTTTGGTGCTTTGCTACTTTTTTCTTCTCCACCACAAAAATATAAGAGTCCCTGCACTCTACTAAAATCATTCAAGGTATGACGGCTAAGTAGCGTGACAAGATCATCATGGGCAAGGGTGATCGATTTTCCATCTCCTTTTTTGGGGGGAGGGTTCTTGCCTTCGTCTGGCATTTTTAACTCTAAAGTCTTATTCCCGTAATTCCAAGAATAACTGTCTTCTCCCTCGCTTTCGGATGTGGACATACACCAGTACAATACCAATATAAACCAATATAAATTGCAAGTTTCACCACAAGTTTCACCACAAGTTTCACCACAAGTTTCACCACAAGTTTCACCACCCCACACCTGACACCAATGTTGTAACCCGTAATCCGGGTCACTCAGGGGAGACGACTCACTGTTTGTACTAGTGACACTTGACTTAAAATTCTGGTACTTTAGGAGTATTTAAAGGAGTTCGTAAATGGGGTGATGAAACGGTGTCGCCTTTCTTATATGTATTTTATTCTACCTTAATACTACTTAATATTACAGAGGGTAAAAATATTGTTTAAACCAGCGACTGGCTTACTAGACTCAATGAGTCTTCAGGTTTTCTTTCACTATTGGTTACTGACGTTAACACTGGTATAATATTGAGTAAAAACTCACACAATAAAGTATCATAGAAATATAATCCTAAGTAAAACTAAGATAATAGAACACAATAGATATGTTAGATACGCTTTCCTCTATGGTACCACATTACTCCATACTCACAGTAGCAACGATGAATGTTCTACCCATGTTGTCTAGGGAAGGACAACTGAGTGTCCAGCAACGAACAGAGTGCTGGTTGATCTGAGGTCAAGCCTGAATAAATGCTTCTTATATAGGCAGACATACATACAGACATCGCGAGGGTAATACGTCAGGCGTGTGAGTCATACATCAAACTCACACCGAGCTCATACAATAATCTACCTAACCGACATGTGTAATAAGGTCGATTTTAATCCTAGTGTAGCTGTCACGCGGTGACGCAGCTTTGTTTTCATAACATTTTGTTCCGCGGTTGATCGTGTTTTGGCCGCGGTGATTGTGTTTTGGCTTAGAGAGATAAGCGGGTGCGTTAATGGGCAATTGCAATTGTGTATAGGTTGGTAAATGAACAGTGCATTTGGGGACAATCATGTGTTGGAGTCCGTGTTGTGTTTTAGCGGTCGATACCGCTGTTGTCATCGGAAAATATTGCCGGAGAAGATGATGATGACACGAGTGGTGTCGCGGCCCGCGGGGCACCACAACATCAACAGCTCTCTCCTCCTGAATTTTGCCTTCCTCTTGCAGACTCCTATGTTCTTATGTTCTTATGTTCTTAATACAAGGCTCTGTCGCGTAGGACTAGAGCTCCCCTGAGGAGAGACAAGGAGAGGTATGTCAGGAGTCTCGCTGAGGAAATCGAGGGCCATTTAAATGCGAATGACCCCAGACCTGCTTATCGAGCCGTGAAGAAGCTCCGCTCCAAGTCTCCCTCTAAGGTGAGCGCTATCCGAACAGCTGACGGCTGCCTCGTGTCTAACATGAATGGGCAGAGGGCACGTTGGGGTGATAACTTTGAGCAGCTGTACATGGTGGACTCTCCACGTCGGCAGCTTCCAGTTGCTGGATTGCAAGTGGTGGATGCTGACCCACCCATTGACGAAAGCTCATCCTCTCTGGTTGAGGTCAGAGAGGCTGTGGCTAAGTTGAGGGGTGGGATGGCACTTGGCGCCTGTAACATCAGTGCGGAGCTGCTCAAAGCTCCGGTACCATTCCTCCTGACTGGAAGAGGGGGTTGGTCGTCCCTATCTGGAAGGGAAAAGGGGACCGCCATGACTGCAATAACTACCGTGGTATTACACTGCTCAGTGTGCCAGGCAAGGTGCTTGCCCACCTATTGCTGATGCGAATTTGCAGCCAGCTGCTGAAGCTGCAGAGACCTTAACAATCTGGGTTCACGCCTGGTAAGTCAACAACTGACCGTTTCCTAGCGCTTCGCGTACTGGTGGAGCGCCGACGTGAGTTTCGACAGGGGATGCTTGCCGCCTATGTCGATCTCAAGAAGGCGTTCGATTCAGTGCATCGTGAGGCACTCTGGTATCTTCTGCGACTCCGTGGGATTCCTGAAAGGACTATTGGTTTGCTGACTGGCCTGTAATCTGGGACAGAGTGTTGTGAAGTGTGTGTGTTAGTGTGTGTGTGTGTGGGGGGGGGGGGGGTTGTCCAGCTTATTTCCCGTGAATGCGGGAGTGAGGCAGGGCTGTGGCCTTGCCCCATTGCTTTTCAACACTTGTATGGAGCCATTGTGGAGCATCCAATGGCAATGCCAGGGTCACTGACCTTGTTTTAGCTGATGATGCAGTGATCCGGGCGGAGTGGCTGGAGGTTTTGGTGATGGCTCTCGAGGCACTGCACGAGGAGGGGAAGCCCTTGGGACTCCAGGTCTTCTGGACCAAGACCAAGGTGCAGGTGTTTGGAGGCTTGCTGGATGACACAGTATAGTCTGTTCATGCGTGTGGCGAGGACGTTGAGATCTCAGAAAGTTCCACATATCTTGGTAGCGTTGTACATAACAACGGTGAGTCTGGCCAGGAAGTCTTACGGCGGATTGGTCTGGCCCACGGTGTTATGGACTCGCTCAACACGAGTATATGGCGTTGTCGATACCTGTGCAGAAGGACAAAGATCCGGATCTTCAAGTCCCTTGTGCTTCCTGTCTTACTCTATGGTTGTGAGACATGGACACTAAATGGGGACTTGGAGAGGCGGATTGATGCCTTTGGTAATAAGTGTCTACGCAGAATCATGGGATATCGCTGGAATGATTTTGTGTTAAACCGGCGACTACCCCGTGAGACTGATTCGACATGTATTACCTGCATAGTCCGTCAACGCCAACTCCGGCTATACGGGCACGTGACACGTTATCCGGAGGCTCATCGGGTTGTCTCTGTAAGAGACAATCCTGAGTGGAGGAGGCCACGGAGTTCGTGGCTTGAGTAAGTCATTAGATCCTGCCGGAAGGTATTCGGGTTGGGAAGGGGGCCTGCATGGAGACTCCCCCGGAGTGAACCCCAGGGCTTGGCGTCGTAGGTGGGCGAGGCAACGCGCCCCCCGGCGTATGCCTCCATTGATTGATTGATTGATCTATCTGCCTCTCCCTTCAATGTACTCTTGGAACAAAACCATCTGTCATTAACCTACACTCCCATTGCAGTCTTTCTTCACTTTCGTCATTCCTCCTATTCAATTTCTTCTTCCTAACAACCCTCACCTCATCTCACAATATTACTATACCCCAACTTTCTCTCTCATTCTAGTCCTCCTTTTCCTCTTCTGTTCGACGCAGCCTTGACCTAATTTCACAAGCAGGTTAAGGTTACGAACAAGCACTCCTCATGTTAACGTGTCTCTTCCCCCCTTGGACGCGGCCCCGCACTCACCCCGCGGCCTCCCTTCCCTTGGTGCGCAGGGCGCGGTGGTGGCGCACAACCAGACCTAGGGCGTGATCGTGAGCAGGCAGAGCCTCGTTCTGCAGCACCTGAGGCGGGAACACGCGGGGAACTACACGTGCGGGGCCACCAACCACGAGGGTCACAACACAAGCAATGCCGTCATAGTACCCATCAAACGTTCTGGTCTTCTGGTCAGAATAAAATAATAGAGCTTTCTCGCACTGTTGCCTCCTTGCAGGAATTCATCCAGGCTAACGTTGCTGTGGTGCCAAACCCTTCTCCAACCGCCCCCTTGCCCTCAGCGGTACCGTCGACACCAGCGGACAACACCACGCAACGGGAGGATGCTAGTGGCACCGACCATGATGGCTTCACCGTCGTGAATGGAGGAGCCAAGCCAGCCAGACAAGCGATTTATCCTGTTCATTGCTTCAACAGGTTTGCCATTCTGGAGGAGGAGGACGAGCAGGAGAGCACCTTCCTGGTGGGTGACTCCATGATTCGCCAGCAGGTCGTTGAGTTCTGCGGCAGAGTTCCTCGTCGAAGACGGAACTATTGCTATCCTGGTGCTGGGATCGACGACATAACTGCTGCTCTTGAGGAGATCTCCCCCCAGGCTACTAATGATTCACTGTTTGTTATTCACACAGGTACGAACGACGTCACCACGACCCGGTCTGAGGAACTCCTGGAGAAGTACCGTAGGCTCATCCAGCAGTATAAGACTAAATCCCCTAACATTTTGATTTCAGGAGTTCTACCACGGACTTGGGCGGAGAGCGACTTTTCAGTAAGGCCTTCAGCCTAAACAACCGCTTACAGACTCTTTGTAGGGAGCTTGACGTGGAGTTCCTAAACGCATGGGACAATTTCTATGGACAAAATGAGCTCTTTCACAGGGACGGATTGCACCTTTCTCCCATCAGGGCAGCCAGACTCGGAAGGCTCCTCAACGAAGCAGTGCGTGTCATCCGAACAAAAACGAGTCACGGCCACGTCCTCCACCCCGCCCGTGTAAATAGACGCCGTGCATCACAACAAACCCGTAACCGTGATCCCGCAAGTACCACCACCTCTATTACCAAGCCTCTAGATAACTTAAAATCCTTAGTTTCAATGCGCGTAGCCTAAGAAACAAATTTGATGAACTGAGATGTCTTGCTTTAACAGAAAATTTTGACATAATTGCTATAACCGAAACATTTATCGACACCACAAATATTGATTTAAGTTCCGAATACAACATAGATGGCTACAGACTCTTCAACAAAGATCGTGTAAACCGTAGAGGCGGTGGCGTCGCCCTTTATGTCAAAAGCTATTTGCAACCCACTGACAAAACACCGGGAAACAGTAACGTTGAACATTTGTGCGTGCGAGTAAACATTGCAAAAGTCAACTTAAATATATCTGTCACCTACAGACCTCCCGGGCAATCACTCGATGACGACCTTGAAATGTACAGCGTCTTAAGGCAGTCACTTAATAACAGCGACTCACTGATATTAGGAGACTTTAACCTCCCCCATATCGACTGGGCGACACTGTCAGGTACAGAAGGCGAGTCACATAGAATGATCGAATTTCTAGAAGAAAATTATCTAAGCCAAATGGTTTCTGAGCCAACTCGACAAAATAATATACTCGACCTTGTTATAACAACTCAAGATAACCTAGTCAGTAGTGTCACGGTAGGAGAACACCTCGGTTCTTGCGATCATAAATTAGTGCGCGTCGACATTAAAGCTCAATCATCAGTGACTGAAAATAAAGTAAAGGTGCCCAATTTCAATAGAGCTAACTTCGTAGAAATCCGACAAAAACTAACAGAAATACAACTATCAGATGCCGGCAACGTAGAGGAAGCCTGGCTAAGCCTTAAAAATCACTTACTCACTCAGCAGAACACATTCGTCCCCTTGTGCGAGAAGCGAATTAAAACTAATAAAAGCCCGCCGTGGTTTAATAGCGAAATTAAACAATCAGTCAATGAGAGAAAATTGTTTTACAGGTTAAAGAAAGAACAAAGCACGCCCGAAAACATTAGACTTTATAATGATGCCAGGCGACGAGTAAAAAGACTAGTAGGTCAGGCAAAGCGTAGATACGAAGAAAATATTGCAGCCAACTGTAAAAATAATCCGAAATCTTTCTTCAGTTACATAAACAACAGAAAGGCGATCAAAAGTGGTATTGGACCTTTAACAAACAGCGACGGTGCACTAGTGACTGACAGCCAACACATTGCAAACCTCTTAAACAATTACTTTTCCTCGGTGTTTAATACTAACAGTCTTCCTCTCGCTACCACCAACACCAGTACTATTGTAAATCTCGAGCATGCATTGCCTAATTTTGAAATAACAACCGATGAAGTCCTTAAAGCTCTCCATTCACTTAAAACAAATAAAAGTCCTGGACCTGACAAAGTATATCCAACTCTGCTGAAAGAAACAAAGAGCGAAATACTCTCCTCATTCACAACCGTATTCAATATGTCCTTGCGACAAGGCATCGTCCCTTCAGATTGGAAAAAGGCTAACGTGACACCGATTTTCAAGAAAGGAGACAAAAAAGTACCAGGTAATTACAGGCCCATTAGTCTAACTTCGGTTGTAGGTAAGCTACTTGAGGGCATAATTAGAGACAAAATTGTGAATTACCTTGAAAGCCACTCATTGATTGGGGACTCACAACATGGCTTCCGAAACAAAAGATCCTGCCTATCAAACCTATTAACCTTTTATAACGACCTCTTCACTGTTTATGACGTAACCAAATCACTGGACGTAGTCTATCTTGATTTCCAGAAAGCGTTTGATAAAGTCCCGCATCATAAATTACTTTACAAATTAAAGCAAATAGGTATTGACGGTCAAGTAAACCAATGGATCGCGAATTGGTTGAGCAACAGACAACAAAGAGTAGTGATCGACGGATTTAACTCAGAGTGGGCGCCTGTCACTAGTGGCGTCCCTCAGGGCTCGGTCCTTGGCCCAGTGCTCTTCATTATTTACATCAACGACGTGGATGTTGGACTCAATAACCGCATTAGTAAATTTGCAGACGACACAAAGATTGGCAACTCGGTTCTCACTGACGAAGACAGGCAAAGCCTCCAAGAGGATTTGCACAAAATTTCAGCTTGGTCGGATAGATGGGAGATGCCCTTTAACGTAGACAAGTGCCAGGTCCTTCAAGTTGGAACGAGGAATAAGAAGTTCGAATACGAAATGCGCGGCGTTAAACTCAAAAGCGTTCAATGCGTCAAAGACTTGGGGGTCAAAATCGCGTCAAACCTCAAATTCTCACAGCAATGCATCGATGCAGCAAATAAAGCGAACAGAATGTTGGGCTTCATTAAAAGAAACTTTGTATTCAAGAATAAAGATGTAATACTCCCGCTCTACAACAGTTTAGTCAGACCCCACTTGGAATATGCGGTACAGTTTTGGTCTCCCCACCATGCAAAGGATATTGCTAAATTAGAAGGTGTTCAGCGTCGGGCAACGAAAATGATCCCTTCCTTGCGCAACAAATCCTACGAAGAAAGGCTTTCTACCCTTAACATGTTCTCTCTTGAGAAACGTCGCCTCCGAGGAAAACTAATCGAATGTTTTAAAATACTTAATGGTTTCACGAATGTAGACAGATCAACATTGTTTATGATCGATGATACTTTGCGCACGAGGAACAATGGCGTAAAACTCAGATGTAGACAAGTAAATTCAGACTGCACCAAATTTTCTTCACCAACGTTGTAGTGCGAGAATGGAATAAGCTTCCACCGTCAGTGGTCCAGTGTAACACGATTGACTCCTTCAAAAATAAGCTCGACCGTCACTTCCTTCAACTTAATATCAACTAGAGTAGAAATGCAACGTTTGGAGTCTTCTGATTAATGTAAAATCACTTAGGTTTAAGGACAGACCACCAAGTCTGGACCATGGGGTCTGTGTGGTCTGATTTTCTATGTAAATCTATGTAAATCTCTCTCTCTCTCTCTCTCTCTCTCTCTCTCTCTCTCTCTCTCTCTCTCTCTCTCTCTCTCTCTCTCTCTAAGTTCACGTAGCTCTCATAAAGAACATAAGTGCACAATTTTTCTTCTCCGTCTTCCATCTCGACAGTATCGGCGTCACTGGGGGCCGCTTGCACAGTCATTTTGGTTGTTTTGATCGTTACCAATGGCTGTTATCGCCGCTATAGTATTCCCGCGTAAAACTGTCCGATGGCGTAGTGGCGGCTGCGGGGTAAGCCTAGCACCGCACATTACTACACATTCTCAACAGCTCTCCCTTCCTCTGCAGCCGCCACTACCCCATAGGCCACTTTCACGTGGAAACTTATAGCGTCGATCGCCGCCATTGGTAACGATCAAAACAAACAGTGACTGTGAAAGCGGCCCTGAGTGTCGGGGCTTATTTCCTATCATGGTATTCCAGGGCAGAAGACAGACGGACAGCCAGACGGACACGGCGCCTGTTGAGTAGCTCTCGTGTCAGTGGCTGCAGTGCTGTAATGTACATCACTTCATTTTTCATTTAAACGTCAAAAACGAGACCATTTGAATTTACATCTAACGTAACAAACCTTTTCGTCAAATTTGTCTATAGTGAGACTTTCAATCCTCAATCTCCTCAAAAGAAAATGGAAGAAATGTTTAACTCAAACACGGCGACATATTACGGTGCTTCTATTACTATTCCTAAAACTTTTGATTTTCTTATTATCACCAAGATGATGATTACTGTACTTGTAATTTATTACTATACTCGGTCATCAATACCTATTTCTGTTAACTTCGTATATGATTCCAGTAATCGCTGTTAATTTTTTTTTAAAGAATATGTATCTTTTACAATCGTATTGTGATTACAAAACACTATAATTGAATTTAACTAATTATTGTTAAAAGTAAACAACGATTAAATAAATGTTAAACAAGATAATGAAAAAATATCTCGTCTGCAACACATAAGAACATACACAAGAACATAAGAACGTAGCAGTCTTCAAGAGGCCGGTAGGCCGGTACAAGGCAGGCCATGTGAACCTGTGAATCTAACCCCACCTAATATCACTGTCTTTGAATTTATCTAATCTATTTATGAATATGACAATTGTATTGGCACTCACCACATGACTGCTCAGCCTGTTCCACTCATCTACCACTCTGTTAGTAAACCAATTTTTGCCTACGTCCCTGTTGAATCAGAATTAATCCAGTTTAAACCCATTACTACGTGTCCTACCCGGTTCTCTTACCATCAAAACCTTATTAATATCTCCCTTATTAAAGCCCTTCATTCATTTATAAACCTCTATCAAGCCACCTCACACCCTTCGCCTTTCTAAACAATGCAAGTTTAATTGTTTGAGTCTTTCCTCGTTTTGCAACATGATGTGTCCTAATCTAGTACATCTAATACAGTAGAAAAATTGCATTCCGTTAAGATCACAAGAAAATATAAACCTTGTACTTGTAATAGTAATTAATATTACTATATCATTAATAATAACCCATGTTTGATGCAACTATTTTTTTTCATGTCTAATGTCAAAAGACAACTCGAACCAACTGCTTCTTCTTCTTGTCTTTGATTCAATAATGTGGTCTTGCGAGCACACGTGTGGGCCAAGGAATCCTGCAAGCAACTGGTGGATAAGTCAAGACAAACTTTCCCATAGACGAAAAAGTAAAACTACTAGACAAACTTCCCCATAGACGAACATAAAGTAAAACTACAACAGACGGAAGGAAAGACTGTTGGTATAATGTACAGTCGCGATATGAAGTGATGTCGCCGTGTACGTTTATTTTCGATCACCCAAGTATCGTTATATATTTTCAAGAGTACCATTATTTTCCTGCATCTTCATCATAACTTAACTAAATATATTTTAGAAGCTAGAAAAAAAATAGAAAATAAATATTCAATGATGTCTTACGAAGACTTGTCGAAATATTTTGACACAAAGTGTTTTCGTTCACCAAGGAAAGAGTCAAATGAAGTCCAATTATCGACATATTACTCAAACAGAAAGTAAAATTATCTTTTCATGATCATTGTTGACAACACTAAATCTAACATATGCGCAATATATAGGACATGCATAATTAGTCGATATCCTAAACTAGGATGACGTAATTGATTTAATTTATACTCTCGTATGATGATGACGTCATCGCCCGCGCACCATACCTATTATTCAGCCCTGACTCATTCTTTGCCTTTCGTGGTCAACATAACGATAACAAAAGCTGTCCGTGGACTTCTAATGCATGATAGTGATAAAGGGAAGATGCCCACAACCTATAACTACCGAGGGATAGTGGGAGATGGAAAAATAAGAATAAATAGCCTCAGAATAGTCGTGTTTTGTAACTCCAAGCTCCTCACTCTTTGCCGCCGATCGCAAACATCATTGACTTTCTTGGTCAATATAACGATGACAAAAGCTTCATGGAGACTTCTAATGCTTGGAGGTGATCAGTGGAACATGTCCACAGCTTATAAGTGCCATAGAATAATCGAGGAAGGTGGGGAAATAAGAAAATATGGCTTTGAAATGGAAGTGGTGGTCGGGCGGGTAATCGCAGCGCTGCCAAACATTAGGCTATGGTCGAGTGTTCGTAGAGGCGTCCGGAATTTTAATAGTTCAGATATGGCAACCCTACCTATGAAGGCATTCTTCATTCATCATCGTCACTGAGCAATTTTACTATATATTTCAGTGCCCATGCTTATGATAAGAAGCCACAATAGTGAATAAAAGGTGTTTAATGTGAAACCTTGTTATTTGATCGTTTCTTAATCAATAAAACGCAAAGTAATGCCAGCAACTGTCCATTCGCTTCGTGTCATACTGTGCGTGTGTATTAATACCTGCAGAAGCCAATTCATGGAATAACCAGAATATATATATATATATATATATATATATATATATATATATATATATATATATATATATATATATATATATATATATATATATATATATATATATATATATATATATATATATATATATATATATATATATATATATATATATATATATATATATATATATATATATATATATATATATATATATATATATATATATATATATATATATATATATATATATATATATATATATATATATATATATATATATATATATCGCCTAACTCTGAACAACGTATAACAACTGTTTTGCAAAGAAAAGCACACGACGAGCTAAATCATTTCAAGGTTGTCTTCAGTACTTCAGCACTGAAGACAACACATGACATTCGCAGTTGCATTTTTATAGCAAATGAATGTATAATTGTAATTCAGGTACTACTATGTTATTTTACCGTGTTTTACATCACAACGTATTATAGATTATCATTAAAGGGAACATTATAACATAAACAATAAATACACATCGCTTCCGTTACCTTCAAGTGCTCCCGTACGAAACATTTTGAGAGCGGCGACATCACTTCATATCGCGACTGTATATCGTTCACTCTCTCCGCGGATTACGTGTGCCAATTTGGGCATCACTAACCCCTAAGTGTATATACACGAAGTCAAGTCATACGCAGGTTTATGGGAAGACACGGCCGAGGCGTGGTTTATGCGCGACACTGCTTGGAGCCAAACTAGAGAACGTAGAAACAGGGATTTAGAAAACGAGGAAAGGGGACTAATTTAAATCAATCACTTCATCATGCCCTCTTTCATCCAACACCGCCGTTTGTAGTCATTGAAATTACAGTCACGCAATAGCACAATAAAAGACATTTTTCGTCAGTGGCTTGCCTGAACGCGCTGTGAAAGAAGACAAGAATGCACATCCAAAGTGCACATACGGCCCCAACTTTAGTCACCCCTGAACTGGCGGGTATTTTTTTAGCTCAAGTGACGTCATCTCGCTGCTCCGCCCCAAAACCGCCTCCTGCGCGTACCGGTCCCAGTTTTGAAGCAAGGTGACTTGACTTGGTATATATAGACTTAGACTAACCCCAATACTAATGAAGCGTGCTCGATAAACGGGAATAAATGGCGGCGTAACTCTGGCTGGCCGCTCATATTTATCCTCGCGGCCGTAAATATGGACTTGAACACAACCCGCTGAACGGAATTAATGAATGATGACGTCTCGTTCAACCCCAAACCTAAAGCCACACACCTTTTTTATTTATCACGAAACATTAGAAAAAAAACCGACTACCCCTTTCCTCTGATAACCACGGGTAAGGCTGCACATGGGAATAAGTAAAAATGGAATACAACACAACACAACTTATGGGTGATGACTTAATAATACAGCTCTTTACTGCATTGGCGAGAGAGTGGCAGTGGGAGACGGTGGCTGAATGTATAGCATGACGGCGCCGCGTTCGGGACGACGCGGGTTCAATCCTCGCCCGGTGCCACCAAGCTGGGATTTTCAGCCGCTGCCGAGTGGCTTAAAACTACCCACATGCTGTCCAGTAGACCACCTCTCAACCCAGACTCTAGATTCTAGGATTAAAGATGAGCTCTGGGAGGGCAGCATGAGCCAATGCAAGATGGCGCCACTATAAACACTCACCTGCGCCAGAACGGGCTGGGCCGACCATCAGGCCCCACCGTGAAGAAGCCTACTGGCGCAATAGGCCGCGACGTAAAAAAATAAATAAATAAATAAATAAATCCCCCTCCCGCGGCCTCGCCACACACGACTTTCTACTCAAGCTCATCCCTTTACTGTCCAAATCCTTATGCAAGAGTTAACCAGCATCTTCACTCTTTCATCCCTCACGCTGGTAAACTATGGAACAATCTTCCTTCATCTGTATTTCCTCCTGCCTACGACTTGAACTCTTTCAAGAGGAGGGTATCAGGACACCTCTCCTCTCGAAATTGACCTCTCTTTCGGCCACTCCTTTAATTCTTTTTAGGAGCAGTGAGTATCGGGCATTTTTTTTACATTTCTTATCTTTATTGTATGCCCTTGAACTGACTCCTCTGCTGTAAAAAAAAAAAAAAAAAATGCTGTCTGGATCTTCAATCAACCTTAACTTCAGCAACTTCGGTCAAGAGCACCGGGAGGCAGCATGGGCCAAACAAGTCATACATCACGCCAGCCACCATAAATAAAATTAGCTTGCGCTACTAACAGGCTGGGGCCGTCTATAACGCCCCTCAAAAAACCCTACCGGCGCTACAGACAGCACAAAAAAGTGTAGTCCATCCGATCCTGATCTGCGCATGCGCAGAACCCAATGTTTACTATCACACAGTGTTGATATTCTAGTTTGTCCAGGCAAGATGGCGGCAATACAGCATGCTAGTTTTTATGAGAGAATGGCCAAATTCCAGGATGACATTCAAGGGTTATCACATTTATCACATTTACCGACATACAAGGGGTATAGGTTATCACATTTATCACATTTACCGACATACAAGGGGTATAGGTTATCACATTTATCACATTTACCGACATACAAGGGGTATAGGTTATCACATTTATCACATTTACCGACATACAAGGGGTATAGGTTATCACATTTATCACATTTACCGACATACAAGGGGTATAGGTTATCACATTTATCACATTTACCGACATACAAGGGGTATAGGTTATCACATTTATCACATTTACCGACTTACAAGGGATGCAAGTCATCTCACCAATCACATTTACCGACGTACAAGGGGTGCAGGTTATCTCACCAATCACATTTACCGACTTACAAGGGGTGCAGGTTATCTCACCAATCACATTTACCGACGTACAAGGGGTGCAGGTTATCTCACCAATCACATTTACCGACGTACAAGGGCTGCAGGTTATCTCACCAATCACATTTACCGACTTACAAGGGGTGCAGGTTATCTCACCAATCACATTTACCGACGTACAAGGGGTGCAGGTTATCTCACCAATCACATTTACCGACGTACAAGGGCTGCAGGTTATCTCACCAATCACATTTACCGACGTACAAGGGCTGCAGGTTATCTCACCAATCACATTTACCGACGTACAAGGGCTGCAGGTTATCTCACCAATCACATTTACCGACGTACAAGGGGTGTAGGTTATCTCACCAATCACATTTACCGACGTACAAGGGGTGTAGGTTATCTCACCAATCACATTTACCGACGTACAAGGGGTGCAGGTTATCTCACTTATCACATTTACCGACGTACAAGGGGTGTAGGTTATCTCACCAATCACATTTACCGACGTACAAGGGGTGCAGGTCATCTCACTTATCACATATACCGACATACGGGAAAGTGGGGCAAAACGGCACCCTTAAGGTTTCACTCCAGATTTTGCAGCAATTTTGTAGTATATTCAGAGATAGTTGGTGTTTTTGCAATCTTTATTCATCATTAAACAAAATAAACTCTCTTAGGAAGAACTACTTTGGATCCTTTACTCATGAATTATAAAAATAAAATAGCCACAAGTGGACCATTTTGTACAACGGGTGGGGCAAAACGGACCTCACGTATGGGGCAAAATGGCCCTCATATGGAAATGCTTGGTAACATGCCAAACATACGTTTTGACAGAGAATCACATTAAAAAGATTACTTAACAAAACTAAAATAATCGAGTTCTTATTCCATTAGAAAATAATTGCTCTTAGGCTCAGTAGCATGAACAACAATTAGTTCCTATAAACTACTCACAAATGAAAAGTGATATTACCTTCCTGAACATCAAGTTCTTATTCCATTACAAAAATAAATGATCTGTGTCTCAATAGCATGAACACCAATGAACTCTCATGAAACTACTCGCAAGTGAAAGTGAAATTACCTTTCTGAACATAAAAGTTCTTAATGCATTACAAAAATAATTGTTCTTTTGCTCAATAGCATGAACAACATGAACTCACAAACGAAAAGTGACATTACCTTCCTGAACATAAAATTAATATTCATATAAAAGAAACAGAGAACACTTTGTCCTTATCTTCGTTCAGTGAAGTTGTGAGTTAGTTAGCAGCAAAAAATAATGATTATTGTTAAGTGGGCCGTTTTGCCCCAAGGGCAATGAAAATGTTAACAACAATCTCAGCGGAACAATGGCGGTGCAGAAAAATGTTTCAGTAGTCAGACTCATTCATAGAGTAACACCACAGAATCATGCAATAACACATGAAATTATGAGTCACAGTATTCCTATAAACACGAGGAGTAAGTCCATATCATTATCAATAGCTGGCAAAAGCTAAAAACACAGAAAACGGGGTGGTCCATATTACCCACCTATGCCATTTTGCCCCACCTTCCCCTACAAGTGGTGCAGGTTATCTTATTTATCACATTTACCGACATACAAGGGGTGCAGGTTATCTCATTTATCACATTTGCTGACATACAAGAGGTGCAGGAATCAACTTTCATATTTCACGCATTTTCCAAATTCAAAACATACGTCATCATTTACTTTCATAAAAAAACAAATTATAAACTCGGGTGGGACAGATCACAATAAGTAAGCGAGAAAAGACATGGTACCGTGCCGAAAATAATCCGCCCTGTGTATGTAAACAAAGTCCGCGCATGCGCAGATCAGGATGGGATGTTCACCCATAGCGGATCGTTGGCAACACTGCGTACATCACAATGGCCGCTTCCCCGCTCCAACCAAAACAAATGTAGGCTATGCCTTTTCACTGGTGTTCTAATGCGATTCTGTTGATTTCTCGACCTCATTTGAAATGCATATTAGTCGATTTCATGCTCCCCCACCCAAAAACCCCGTGTTCCCACAGGTCCCCCAAGATCGTTTAGGGAAGGGGATAGGCATAACTTGAAAAGAGGCATAACTCGAAAAGTAGACATTTCCGACGGAAATGAGGAACAAAATCACGGAATTCTCTACATCTATCAGCAGAAAAACATGAACCACGTGAGAAAATCGTTGGTTGGGTGAAACCGTAAATTGACCAAAAAAAGTTAATAATAACTTAGTATTCGTAAATGCAAAGTAATGGCTTAGTTTCATAAATGCAAACGAATCGCTTAGTATTTTTAAATGCAAAATAATAGCTTTGTAATTCAATTCAATTCACAATAGCCTACTAGTTTCCTAAATGCGCCGGCTGGCATGGTCGATGACGTCATTACATAACATTGGCAAGCGAGAGTTAAATGGTTTCATCATTATATATTTTTAGATCATATCAGAATATTTGTGCAAGTTATCAATGTTTTCTTCGTATTTTCTTAGGGAGGACGTTGCAGGAATGAATACAACATTTATTCAAATGCATAATAGCCTTGTAAACAACTTTAGCTGTCCTTGACTAAATTTGAACGAGATGTAAAAAGAGACATTTTCCTCCACAAATTACAAACTTGTTATCAGTGTGCACAACTGACAAATTCATATATAATAAATTATGGAGAGTGTATATGTAGTGACATATCTGAACATTAGCCTCTTTCCATGCGGTGTATATATTTTAAAGTCAGGGCCGGTGAACGAAACCCAGTGGACAGTGTGTCAACACTTGTGTCCCACGATTGTACAACAGTAGTTTTCCTGGGTTATTGGTCATGGAGATCCCTGACTGTAGGCACTGTAAAGCCAAAGACAGGGAGGGGATGGTAGCTGGGGTAGTGCTAATTGCCATTTGAGCTATGTAAAAAAGCAACGAAAAGGGGAGGGGGGTGAAAAGGGGCAGTATACACGATTTGCTGTTTCTGTTGTAACCGACGGTGGAATTTACGAGCTCACATATCTATACACGGAAGGAAGTACTCTTGTAGGTGATACAATCCTTTCACTTTCTTATTCCAGAAACATCAGTACAAACCTCTTGTGCTGCTACGAGGCAACCCACGGAAGTACTTACCAGGAATCGGTGTTCGGTCCCTCAGGCTGCCCCTCTGTCGCTGCGTCAATCTAGGTTACACGCGACACAACAACTGGTCACATGCGTTCGGAAGAGTATTTAGGAGCCTCAAAGGGTACGTGATGGTTACACTTATGGCAGGGCACGCGCCACTACCACCGGACTCCTCATATGTGAGCTCCGTCACCTCAGGCAGCCGTGCGCCACCCTGCAGTGTTGCCACCGGCCGTTGGGGTAGATTCCCTGGGACAAGGTTACCCGAGGTCTCCTCAGAATAGTATACTCAGTATGACTTGATTAACGATGAGTGAAGGGTATTTGCTCTGGAGACTATTTGAGAAAATATCACCCGCTAAGCGTTAAAAAATAAAGTTGATTATGGCGGAATTTGAAAACTTTCCATCGCCTATAGATGACTGAACTTCTGTTGGAGAAACAAGCAATGAAACCTACTCGTCCCCGGATCCGATGCGCGTTAACAAACAACGTCGTTGTCTGAGAATTACAATGCATTTCTTATACATTTTTATTTTCTTGAAAATGAAGATTACGAGGATTCAAAACAATTACTTCCTTAAACGCTGAGCTGCATACACAAAACAAAGCAAATATTACAAGTGTAAAGACAAGATTTACTTATGCTCGTTAAGTGCTTGCTTCGTGCCTACGTGTGGAGCCCTGCCACCACTAGTGGAGGGGTACAGTGGAAGTGATGCAACATCTTGTCAGGATGACACGACAGTGTAGCGCAAGTCATATGCAACCCTTACCTCCCATAATGGAGGCTCGTTACTCTTCATAAATTATTATACCTACCCTTCGTGATTTCCCTCAGTTTAGTGAGGACATACAGGTCAGTAGACGGATGATTTGCTCTCTCTCTCTCTCTCTCTCTCTCTCTCTCTCTCTCTCTCTCTCTCTCTCTCTCTCTCTCTCTCTCTCTCTCACTGCCCACCCCACACGTCAGGCCCGTCGGGTTATCAATTTTTTTCCCGTCCGCTGCTGATTGTTAATAAAAAACTTGACTTTGGAAATAAGCGAGATACGGTCATTTTCAATTTAGATATGTTTGCTTGAATTACACTGTACGTGTGTGTGTGTGTGTGTGTGTGTGTGTGTGTGTGTGTGTGTGTGTGTGTGACTGAGGACTGAATATATTTTTGGCTCAGGCTCCTAGTTAGGGAAGTGGGGTAAGATGAACCACTTTTTAGATTTTTCGACCTGGGGTCTTCCCTGGTAACGTGACCCTGTCTCTGTCAGTGTTCATTTGAGCAGCTGTCATTTACCTTTAACCATAAACAAAATTGATATTCTCCTGATAAGGCTTTCACCTTTTTAAAGCCTTTAAAAAAGAGGATAGTACACATTTTTTTATGTATCAATAGTACATATACATCCTTTTAAAAGAATCAAAAATCCTTTTGAAAATTTAGCAAAATGCACTTATGTCCATCAACAGGCCTACGAGAGATTGAATCTTCCCAAGTCACATGGGAACACAAACTGGTTCGACTTTCGCAGACTACCAGACAAGTTTTTCGGAGCTGGTAGTGTCACCGAAATATCTTTTTTATCGAATGATGCTTCATCATTGTGGTCGATTATGAAGGCCTATTTGCTTTCAATGGGCCTGTGTCCCGGGATTCTCTTCATGAAAACTCCCTCGATTTCATCACCGTCGATTACGTCGATTCTTGCGACATATCTTTGTGTGGTTCCCTTCATGCTATGAATGTTCACTACCACGAAACCGCCTTCCATTAACTCGTCATCCGATATATCGTCATCAGAGTCTTGTGTAAGTGAATCCATGGTCTCGCATGCATCGTCCTCACTATCATCATCCGAAGTGGCATTATAGATGCTGTCTGTCTTGACTTCTGTCTCTTACCAAACAAATTCTTCACAATTTCTTTATTCGCCTTTGCGGCCTATTTTTCTTCTCTCTCTGCTGCTACTTCATCCCGGGCTGGCGTATCAGTCAGTATTTTTGTGGCCCTTTTCTTTCTTTCTTCTTTTTTCCATCGTCGAATGCAGCGGAGGCCCTTTTCATCACATCGAGGGGTACAGGGGCCCGGCCCGTTTTACTGATGTACTTTCGCGACATCTGATATCAAATGGATTTAAAAATAATCATTCATACATGATGGGTAAGATGAACTGATGGTTCATCTGTCCCCAAACTTAAAGGTTCATCTTACCCCTCCGCGGCCATTTTGAATGAATCGTTTGTAAATATGTTAATACAAACCGTTACCATCGAAAACATGGACAGAAGAATGATCAAATACTAAACTAATCACCAGCAATTTGCAACAAAAGTAAGACTAATACATACCAGAGTAATTGACGATATTCTCAGCTTCCAATATTTTACTTTTCAATGGAAGAAACATTTTTTGCTGTAAAAACTGACAGACTCTCCACAGGAACGTCTCGCTGCTACCAGAGACACGTGGTGACTACTGGTTTGGTTGTGCAGCATTAGAGCTTGATGCAATATGTGATCACGTGATCGCAAGGGGTGGTTCATCTTACCTTACGGTTCATCTTTCCCCACTTTCCCATACTCGTATTATAGAGGTATCTGACACAGCCGCACGACGCGGGGGGGAGATAACCTACCCCCCTTTTCAAGGCCACAGCACTCTATCTTCCTCACCCGCAGGCAGAGCTCGGGTCAAAATTAGGGCCGACATGTGCTGTTAAACCACCATTTACTTCTATAATCTTGGCTCTACCCTCGAAACAAGCAGTTTCAAGATTGCAAAGGGAAGGGTTTTCAAATAAGTTTGTCTTCAGTAATATAAGTGAAGCCATGCCATTCCCGAGGTGTTCATTCAATTGTAGGTTCTTCCCTTTTTCATTTTATTCAGAATTTTTCCTTAAAGTGCATATGACGAACAACACATCTTTGATTTAGTTCCTCATGGGTGCAGTTGCAAAGGACGGGGATGGATTGACGAGAGTGAATGGGAAGATGGGTAAGGCAAGGAAGGGGATGAATGAAGAGAAGGGGAAGGAGTGGGTGGAAACATGGAAACATGGAAATGCAGGCAACAGAAAGCCTATTGGCTCATTACGAGGTCGCCCGCTTGGGTGATTTAATCTGCTCGACCGCCACTTGGGGCTCGGTGAGCAGATGAAAGCACCTCCATATTGAGGAGCAGATGGAAGCCCCTCGTTATTCAGTTTACTCCCGACGCAGCGAAATGACGGTCGATTCTATATTTGAAGGAGTTGATGGTATTCGCATTTACTACTTCTGAGGGAAGATTGTTCCAGTGGCGGATGACTCGGTTTGAAAAGAAACTCCTTCCAATGTCTGTGTTACATCGACTCAACTGAATGGGTAAACCGTTATTTCTGGTTCTTGAGTTGGTTTGCAGTTCAAAGAATTTGGAGTAATCGACGTTATTGAACTTTTTTAGATACTTGAAGACTTGAATCATATCCCCTCGTAGGCGTCTTTTCTCCAATGTAAAGAGATTGAGTCGCTTGAGTCGTTCCTCGTACGGTTGAGCCCTGAAGGTTGGAATCATCTTTGTGGCGCATCGTTGACTCCTTTCCAGTAAAGCAATGTCCTTTCTGTAATTGGGAGACCAGAACTGCACTGCATACTCGAGGTGCGGTCTTACCATGGAATTATACAAGGCTAGCATCACGTCTGGTGTTTTACACTCGAAGTTCCTCGCTATGAACCCGAGCATAATGTTGACCTTGTTGTATGCTGGCCTTGTTGTATGCTGGACATGTCGCCGAATGGTTAAGACTATTCAGGGACATGTCCCTGAATATTCGGAGAATAAATCACGACACGGCAAACGGGTCGCGGTGGGAGGTGTACACGGGGGTCTATCTATATATCTATATCTATTTATGGATTATCTCTCTCTCTCTCTCTCTCTCTCTCTCTCTCTCTCTATATATATATATATATATATATATATATATATATATATATATATATATATATATATATATATATATATATATATATATATATATATATATATATATATATATATATATATATATATATATATATATATATATATAATAAAATAATACTATAATAATAAAAAGTGAACAAGAAAATATGAAAAACAAGAAGAATCATGAATATATAAAATAGGTATGGAACTAACATTTTCATTTATTTCATAATTAATTTACTATTTATTACTCTATTTATTTCTTAATATCATTATTCTGCCATTATTTACCCTTTGTTTCATTTTCAGTTATTTAGATTTATTTCTTCTTTCAGTTACTGGTTTGTTTACTGATATTACGTAAACATTCATTCATTCTAAAATATTTGTAAGAGAGCAAAACAAAAACAAGTCACATTTATACATTTTATTACACATACTATCATACATATTACTACACATATTACCACACATGGTATTTACTCGCCCACAATTCTGTCCTGTCAGGCCACTGCTCCCCGGGTGTTGTAGTAGTCCATGAGGTAGGCGCGGATTCCCGTGCTTTTGTATGCCACATGGGCATCAGATGATCAGCTGTCAGAAATCTTGGCACTGTCGGAGAATTGTCCCCGACATGTCGCCGACACTTCGGGGACATGCGAAGACAATTCGGAGACTTGTCGCCAGTTATTCCGCGACAAAAACAAAACAAAACGTTAACATTTCAGATTTTGAGCTCGGCGACTTGGACGCCGAATAGTCGGCGACATGTCTCCGAACTGTCCCCGAATTGTCTTGAGCATTTGCCGACATGTCGTCGAATGGTCACGAACTGTAAGAATCTTGGTCATGTCGGCGAACCGGTCGCCGAATTTTTTTACGAACTGATTCGGCGTCAAGTTCGTGGCCAAAATTCGGCAGTGTATTGGGGCTTAAGGCGTCTCCTAGAAGTGATAATCAAGACTAAATCAAATGACAGAGCAGTAGCAGAAAGACGTCGCACTGCTATTGCCCATAGTATAATATCTGCTGTCAGACCTCGTTCATTCATATCACCAATTTTGCTAGGAATATCTGTGTATATTAATAGAAAACTGGAGTCACGTGAACTCATTGATCTTCTCGGTAGTTTATCTTTTGCAGATAACTACAGGGAGGTTCAAAGACTATATGATGCCCTTTTACCAAAAGGAGAGCAGTTTTTTTACCTTTCTGGAGATCTAGTCAATTTTATTTTTGACAATGTAGATATAAATGTTCGCACTCTAACATGTCATGGCACGTGGCATACCATGGGTGGCATTGCATGTGTAACCCCAGCAGCAACATATCAGGTTTCATCTCTGCTACAAAGGTCCACCAGTATCAGATCTGTAGTGCAGATGGGACAGTTCAGTCATGTGCCCATAAAGCCATACAAAAAACCTAAATCTGCAGGACTGAAGTCAGTCATAACTGACCCACCTGAACCTTCTCAACCACTCCCAGCCCTGTTGAACCTGGCTAAATCTCTGGATAGTATATAGTTTGCTAGTTTTTCCCAAGCTATTCCTGCAGCAGAGTGTCCTTCCTGGAGTGGATTCATGCAGGTGGCAGTCACAGGGGACAATAATCATAAAAGCAAGATAGAAATTCTTCCATTCATCAACCAAGCTCCATCTCAGCCATCAACCATTTTTGGGAAAGTGTCTTGTGACATTTGACCAGCCACTGTATATCAAAGCTGTTAAGGCCTCCCCTGAGCTCAAGAACACAATAGTCAGGCTTGGTGGGTTTCACCTTCTGATGTCATTCATGGGATCTATTGGCTACATAATGGGCGGTAGTGGTTTGGAGAGTCTGTGGCAGACAGTCTATGCGCTATGTCTATGAATCATATGGTGACAGGGCATGCATATGCAAGAGCTCTTCGTGCCCATTTACTCACAGCAGCTGCTCTTGTGAGGATCTTACTACAGACACCAGGTTGTCTGATTGGGATGGATATCAGTCAGTTTTGCTCTGTTCAAATAATGCTCCTTGCCAGGAGTGTGACATGAGTAGCATTATGAATGAAGAGGTAGTTCAGCAGCTGACTCACATTTTACATGATCTCATGGCAGATGCTGCTAGACAAAGTCGTACAGGCACGTTATGGATCCAGTATTTAAAGCAGGTGCAAGTAATTATGCTCTTTATCAGAGCAGAGCGCACAGAAGACTGGCATTTGCATCTTCATGCTGTGAGTAAATGATCCCGATATTCCATGCAGCAGGCCATACTGCTTATGCTAAATCATCACGTTTGTATCTTGACTCAGTGAAGAAGCTACCTGAAATCATGGGTGAAACTGAATTTCTAAATTTCCCCAAGCATGGTTACTTCACAATACGGAGAAGTGATACATTTTGGAATGGGAATTTTACAGACCAAATAATTGAGCAAGAACTCATGAGATTATTGAAGACATCTGGTGAACTGGCTCGTGGTAGGGGAATAACTGATAGCACTGTGACCAAATGGGTCTTTGTAACTCTAAAATGTGTTCCTATCTGCAATGCACTGGAAAACTTCTGTGGTGTTCATAACAGCACATCAGACCAGAACCATCCAGAACAGCACGTGACAGTCAGGATTGTGAAACTTTCATTAATTGGCTTTCTACACATTCCCCGTTCTCATATCAAGGGTATGAATCTCTTGTCTGTATTTCTACTGGTAAAGTTGCTAATACTGCAGCAAATGCTGATGAATCATACACAGTGGGGAAAGCTGGAGCAGAAGCAATGACAGGACACAACTATGCTGATCAGAAAATGAAGCGAAAAGACAGGGTTTTGTCAATCAGCAGCGCTAGATCTTAAGTTTCTATAAGAGGACAGAGTGTGGAAGTCAACGCAGCCGTTCTTTTCATGCGTGTGACATGTATTATGAAGCATCATAATGAAATGCGGGATTTCCTTTGTTATGGATTTGGGACCAACCCTCCCTCCCTTTTTCATCATGGGATGATGCGCAAAAACACCAAAAGTGTCCTTGCCATTATGCTGAAGTCAAAGGTGAATGGCCAGTTACATATTCCCGAGAACTTACAATTCATTATTGATGGTGGCCACCTCTTACACAGTGTAACTTGGTCATGTGACGCTACATATGGAAAGGTGTGTGACACCTATGTGACACATGTTCTTAATTATTATGGAAGGGGCTCAGCAATCATATTTGATGGAAACGATTGCACCATATCAACAAAAGCACTAGAACAACACAGGAGAGCAGTCCAGAATGCATCTGCAGGTATTATATTTGAGGTGGACATGGTGCCTACCACCTCCCAAACGTCATTCCTGGCAAACAGTAAGAACAAGCAGCGGTTGATTGGTATACTCATGAAAAAATTAAGTCTAATGGTGTGAACTGTTAGCAGAGCACTGCAGATGCAGATCATCTCGTTGTAGCCACATCACTGACTGCAGCAGCTGGTGACCATGAACGACCAGTTGTAGTTGTTGGGAAGGATACTGATTTGCTGGTGATGCTCACTGCCCAGGCAACTAGAGATATGAACATTTTCATGATGTTTGAACGTGATCCATCAGTTTACAGCATACATGCTATTCAACAGGCCATCAGTCCCAACCTTAAAACCAATCTCTTGTTCCTACATGCTATAACAGGCTGTGATACTGTTTCAGCCTTATACGATGTAGGTAAGATGAAGGCAGTGTCCATTATTGAAGGCAGGAACGAATGGGGAATGTTGGATGTGTTTCATCAGCCTTCATCAAGTCATGAAGAGGTGGCAAGAGTTGGAGAACAATTTTTGCTAAAACTGTATGGGGCAGTTCAGTCCACCTCTCTGGATATGCTTCGGTATGTACTGTACATGAGGCAGGTTGGTAGAAAATCTGTGTACTCAAGTGGAGTCAACTTAGAGAGCCTGCCACCAACATCAGCTGCCACCAAATATCATTCATATCGGGCCTACTTAGCAGTGCAGCAGTGGTCCGGAAATGAGCTGGCACCTACTGAATGGGGATGGAAAGTACAAGATGGAAGGTTGCTTCCAGTTGCAACAGACCAACCTGTGCCACCTGATCGGGTGTTGCGAATGATCTCATGTGGGTGCATAATATGATGTGGAAAAAATGCAGTTGTTACAGAGCTGGGCTATTTTACACTGAGATGTGTTCCTCGTGTATTGGGAGGACATGTAACAACAACCAATCCATAGATTCAGATGAGGGTTGAAACTAGAATTGTGTTGTAATAATTATGACATAAATGTACTCACATTTGGTACCTGCCAGACTGGACCAATGGTTTCTTTGTTGTATTATTTGCTTCTTGATATATATGCTGTATGGATATGCCTTTCTATGTATTGTATGTTTCACAGTTTGTAGCGGTTAGCATCCTACTGAAATTGGATTTCGTTAATTTAATCTTGTGCCCTTTTTGTGAATCAGATTACTTATGGTAGTTCTGCAATTTGGCAGAATAATTTCTTGAGACAGCACATGGTTATTTTGAAAGTAATGCTTGGATTGAATTTCGAACGGTATATTTACACTCCTTGCCCACAAAAACATGGGGTTAGACCCCAAAATAATCTCTCCCTGATGAATAGTAACAAAGTTATTACATTTTTAGTGTCTTTCTGGTGTCTGGTCGACTCATCACCGGTCATCTTGGATTGTGAATTTTCCACAGCCTGGATTTTAGGGGACTTTGTACCATGTTACTAGATAGATTTCCTGAAAAAATCAGCTTTCTACATTTTGTTCCCGGTTCAACACTAATGCTCCTGGGCTATTAGAAATCTAGGCTATTTTGCAATTAGGAATATTAAGCTATTATTTTGCATTTAGGAATCAAGGCTATTATTTTGCATTTAGTAATACTAAATTATTATTTTCCATTAAGGAAAACTAGGCTATTTTTTTGCATTTAAGAATACTAAGCGATTATTTTGCATTTATAAAACTAGGTTGTTATGTTGCATTTACGAATACTAAGTTATTATTTTGTATTTAAGAACACTAGGCTTATTTTGCAGTAACTTTTTTCTTAAGCGAAGTAATTCTCTCTCTCTCTCTCTCTCTCTCTCTCTCTCTCTCTCTCTCTCTCTCTCTCTCTCTCTCTCTCTCTCTCTCAAGCAACAGTGGCTTTAAAAAGCAGAGACTGAGTGGGCAGAAGGGATGTTAGTGTCGTGTTTTAGCGGTGCTTAAAGGTTTTATATATGTTATTGATACTAAAACGAACTGAAATGAAAATGTGACTTCATGGGTCCATGCGCATTATCAGTGGGGGGCTACATGCCAAATTTGGTTAGGCTAGGTAAAAAAAATAAAGTCAGGACGCCTTAATTTTGTTTTGAGAGTTTGCCCGCCTAATATTTAGGCGGTTCCGCCGACATCCGTCAAGGATACAGAGTCTATGTCATGACCCAATATGAGTTAGTGTAATTTTTAGTTCATAAAATTACCTACCACTCCCGTGTTTGCCAGCATTGCTAATGTGCATCATATTTGCAACCAGCTCTGCCACAAGGTTGCAATCATTTTTGTCATTCAGCTTTATGCTCGTGCTGACAGTACTTAACCTGTTTGAGTTTGGTCTTCGCGGCCGTCTCCCTGTTTTTATTCAGGAGTTTTTATCTCATCGTCCTTTACGGGTTAGAGTGGGGAGTACTCTTTCCGAGGTTTGTCCACTTGAGGATGGTGTACCACAGGGAAGTATTCTCAGTGTTGCGCTATTTGCTGTGGCTATTAATGGAGTCGTTGGTGTCCTGCCTGATGGAGTTCATAGCTCCTTATATGTAGACGATTTATCCATTTCGTTTTATACGACAAGGATGTCGTTGATTGAATGAAAACTGCAATTGACTATTAATAGTCTCCAATTGGGTAAATACGCGCGGCTTTCGATTTTCGTCCTCAAAGACAGTAGCTATGCATTTCTGTCGTCTTCGAGGCGTTCATCCGGACCCTGACTTATATCTTGGTAATAGGCGACTGTCCTGTGTAGAGACGACTCGTTACCTCGGTCTTTTATTTGATAGCCGCCTAACCTGGGTGCCTCATTTACGTTACGTTAAGGCGGCTTGTCAGAAAGCCCTGTCCCTCCTTCGTGTTTTAGCTCATACCTCTTGAGGTGCAGACAGGGACACGCTACTCCTCCTCCACAGAACACTCATCCTTTCCAAGTTGGAATATGGCTGCGAGGTATACTCCTCCGCCAAGGAGGCTCACCTATGCGTGTACAGTACATCACGCCGGGGTCCGCTTGGCTACTGGTGCATTCCGGTCTTCACCGATACCTAGCCTCCTCGTGGATGCTGGCGTCCTGCCTCTGGATTTGAGACGCCAGTCCCAAATGGCTTTGCCAGTCCTCTCTATTCCGTTGCTGGTTCCGCGTCCAACGCCTTCCAGAATCAGTTCCTTTTGTGTCAATTTTGCGGGATTCCCGTTCGCCTGCATATGATGAGCGACCTAGTCTCCCTAAACCTTTTGGGTTTCGGGTAGCGTCTGCCATGACACCGTTGTCTTTCCCTCCCATTCCTATCTGCCCTTATCGAGTACCTAGGGTTGGATACTGGCAGTTGCCCGGTGTATCCTTGTGTTCTCCCACTATAGATAGTAAGAGGGATTTACCGCCATATGCGTCCCGAGCCTTATTTTTAGAGCATTTCACTGAACACTCGGACTCCATCCCTGTCTTTACTGATGGCTCTAAATTGGATGCTGGAGTTGGCTTTGGTGTTGTGTTCCCCTCCTTCTGTCGGGGAGGTAGTCTTTCTTCTGTTGCTTCTGTATTTACTGCAGAGCTGTCTGCAATAGTCCTCTCTTTACATATTATTTTTACCCTTCCTGTGGACTCTTTTATGATCTTTAGTGATTCTCGTAGCGCTCTTTCTGCGCTGGGCTCCTTTACTCCCTCTGTTAATCCCCTAGCTTTATCTGCTCTCGAGTGGCTGTATTTGCTCAGCAACAGGGGATATCGCGTTGGGTTTTGTTGGGTCCCAGGACACGTTGGCGTACACGGGAACGAACGAGCTGATGGACTTGCAAGGGAGGCAGCAGCTAGAGCTGCCCCTCCTAGTGCTGTCCCTTGTACATATATGTTTCCAGAGATTCGCAAGGCAATTCTTGCCAGTTGGCAGGAGAGGTGGAATGCTCAAAAGCGACTTCCAAAATGGGAGAGATTACCAGGACTGTGTCTCGTCCTTGGTCATACGAAAGTGTCCGTGACCGTCGCTCGCAGACAGCCTTGACCCGTCTTCGGACGGGTCATACGAGTCTAACACATGGTTACCTCATGTCCCAGGGAGTGCAGCCTTATTGTGATGACTGCTTGGTTCCCCTGACCGTGCGGCACTTGCTGGTCGAGTGCCCCAGTTTGGGGGACCTGCGAGTGCGATACCTGTCGCAGTGTCGGGGAGAAGACGGATCATTCCGTCTCTCGCTGATGCTGGGAGGGAGATGCTTTTCCCCGGGACATGAGGTACTTCTCTGTATGGAGAAGGCTGGCCTTCTCCATGAGTTATGACCGTTTTCTGTGTGATTTGTTTCGTCTCGTTTTGTTTGGCTTTGCTCTTAGTTAACTTTTTTAGGTTCCTTTTTTAGCCCTTTTGTTTAGTTTTTTTTTTTTTTTATAGTTTTTAACACATTGAATGCGGCGCCATATGACCCTGGCTGTTGCGGCGCCTAATTTAAATCAATCAATCAATCAATCAATCGTGCTGACAGATCCTCTGATCTTACTAACGACATACGTCATGGGCACTTTGCATTGCTGCAGTGTTATGCTCAGTGAGCTACAAAGGTATGTGAAATTTTCCAAGATATCAATGTTCTTTACACATGCATAAACACACAGAACTTTTTCATCCAGTGAGCTTTCAAACATTTGTATCTTAGTAGTGGCAAAGGTAACCTGCATTTCCAAAGGCTTTGCCTTCTCGTGTAGGGCCTGTAGACCCATTACCAGAGCCTCCAGCAACTTGATGAAGGTTACTGCATCATCGGCAAAGCCAGATCAGTGACCTTGGCATTGCCAACAGATGCTCCACAATGACTTTGCTCCACAACTCTGCCTAATACTCAGTCCATATAAGTGTTGAAAGCAACAGGGGAAAGAGACACCCCAGGCTCGCTTGTGTTTTCAGGAAAGAAAAGTTGGATACGCCCTTCCCCCATACATTCCCCCAGGGAGGACTCCCCTTCTGGATGCCGACTTAAGAGGTGTCCTGATAACTCCTCGAACCTCCTTTTCAGTTTCTGCAAGATTCGTGGTCTTAGTTCTAACTTCCATTCTGTGGAACACAATCTCTCATCCTCTAAACCTCACCTTCTCTTCCTCACCGAAACACAGGTTTCTGAGGCTACTGACAGCAATCTCTACTCTGTTCCCTTCTACTATCTCTATTCTAAATTTCAATGCAAAGCTGGATGTTGCGCCTACGTGCTCAACGACATTACTTGCTCTCGTGACCTTGACTCTTCTGAATTTTCCACCATCTGGCTAAGACTTCATTGTCATTCTATTACTAAATACATATGTGCTGTTTATCTCTCACCCAACTCTACTAACTTTGTAAAATTCTTTGACTACTTGAACTCTAAAGTGGAGCACATTTTGGCTCACTCTCCCATCGCTAAAATCTCCAGTTTGGGAGATTTCAATGTTCACCACCAGCTTTGGCTTTCATCCTCTTTCACTGAGCAGCCTGGTGAACAAGCCTACAACTTTGCTCTCCTCAACGATCTAGAGCAGCTGGTTCAGCACCCTACATGTATTGCCGACCGTCTTGGAGACAGGGCCAACATTCTAGACCTCTTCCTTACCTCTAATCCTTCTGATTATTCTGTCAAACTGTTTTCTCTGTTGGGCTCCTCCGATCACAACCTTATTTATGTATCCTGTCCTATCGCTCCTGTACATCCTTTGGACCCACCGAAGAGGCGATGCTTCTGGCATTTTGCTTCAGCTCGGTGGGACGACCAGAAGATGTACATTTCCGATTTCCCGTGGAATGATTACTGCTTCCAGGAGTGTGTGCCCAGCGCATCACAGAGGTGATTGTTTCTGGAATGGAGGCCTACATTCCACGTACTTTCTCTACTCTTCATGCTAAAAACCCTTGGTTTAATCACGATTGTTCTCGTGTTATTAAAGATAGAGAGGCAGCTCACAAAAGGTACCAGAGCCTTCGCACTCCTGCTAACCATGATCTTTACATCTCTGTCCCGAATCGTGCCAAATCTATTCTTCGACTTACCAAAAACTCTTTCATCAATAGAAAATGTCAAAACCTTGCTTTTTCCAATTATTTCCGTGACTTCTCCTCCAATTTCACTTCTTCCTCTTTCCCTCCTTTCCTTAACCCTGACGGCAGCACTACCGTCTAATCTATCTCTGAGGCTGAACTCTTCGCTCAAACTTTATGTAATAGCTCCACCTTTCCTTCGCACAGCCTGTGCCTAAGAAGGGTGACCGTTCCAATCCCTCAAACTACCGCTATATAGCATTACTTCCCTGTCTATCTAAAGCTTTTGAATCAATCCTTAACCGGAAGATTCAAAAACACCTTTCTACTTCTAACCTTCTATATGATCGCCAGTATGGGTTCCGCAAGGGGCGTTCTACTGGCGATCTTCTTGTTCTCTTAACTGATTTTTGGTCATCCTCTCTTAGCCGTTTCGGTGAAACTTTCTCTGTTGCGCTAGACATATCGAAAACCTTCGATAGAGTCTGGCACAAGTCTTTGCTTTCTAAACTGCCCTCTTTCGGATTCTATTCCCCTCTCTGTTCCTTTATCTCCAGTTTCCTTACCGGCCGTTCTATCTCTGCTGTGGTAGACGGTCACTGTTCTTCCCCTAAACCTATTAACAGTGGTGTTCCACAGGGTTCTGTCCTATCTCTCACTCTCTTTCTGTTGTTCATTGATGATCTTCTTTCCAAAACGAACTGTCCTATCCATTCCTACGCCGATGACTCCACTCTGCATTACTCAACTTCTTTTAATAGAAGACCCACCCTACAGGAACGTAATGATTCAAGGCTGGAGGCAACAGAACGCTTAGCCTCAAACCTTACTATTATTTCAGATTAGGGCAAGAGGAACATGGTGTCCTTCAACGCCTCAAAAACACAGTTTCTCCACCTATCCACTCGACACAATCTTCCATCTCCATCCTAGGAGATTTCAATGTTCACCACCAGCTTTGGCTTTCATCCTCTTTCACTGACCATCCTGGTGAACAAGCCTACAACTTTGCTATCCTCAACGACCTAGAGCAGTTGGTCTAGCACCCTACACGTATTCCCGACCGTCTTGGAGACCGGCCCAACATTCTAGACCTCTTCATTACCTCAAACCCTTCTGCTTATTCTGTCAAACTGTTCTATCCGTTGGGCTCCTCCGATCACAATCTTATTTCTGCATCCTGTCCTATCGCTCTGTTCATCTTGTTGATGATAGGCAAAACATAACTTAAAAAAGAGAAATAAAGTTTGTAAATAGGATTGTTAAGGGCATCAAGTATTGCTGCAGCAGACTTTACACTAGCTTCCAAGGCTTCTGCTTGGAAGAAAAGGATGAGTGCCGGCCATTGTTCTAAAATTCTATTAACTACTGATTCTAGAGAAAGCCATCTTGTTTGGCTAGCAGTCAGGAAATCTATCTAGTAACATGGTACAAAGTCCCCTAAAATCCAGGCTGTGGAAAATTCACAATCCAAGATGACCGCTGATGAGTCGACCAGACACCAGAAATACACTAAAAATGTAATAACTTTGTTACTATTCATCAGGGAGATATTATTTTGGGGTCTAACCCCATGTTTTTGTGGGCAAGGAGTGTAAATATACCGTTCGAAATTCAATCCAAGCATTACTTTCAAAATAACCATGTGCTGTCTCAAGAAATTATTCTGCCAAATTGCAGAACTACCATAAGTAATCTGGTTCACAAAAAGGGCACAAGATTAAATTAACGAAATCCAATTTCAGTAGGATGCTAACCGCTACAAACTGTGAAACATACAATACATAGAAAGGCATATCCATACAGCATATATATCAAGAAGCAAATAATACAACAAAGAAACCATTGGTCCAGTCTTGCAGGTACCAAATGTGAGTACATTTATGTCATAATTATTACAACATAATTCTAGTTTCAACCCTCATCTGAATCTATGGAGTGGCTGTTGTTACATGTCCTCCCAATACACGAGGAACACATCTCAGTGTAAAATAGCCCAGCTCTGTAACAACTGCATTTTTTCCACATCCTATTATGCACCCACATGAGATCATTCGCAACACCCGATCAGGTGGCACAGGTTGGTATGTTGCAACTGGAAGCAACCTTCCATCTTGTAATTTCCATCCCCATTCAGTAGGTACCAGCTCATTTCCGGACCACTGCTACACTGCTAAGTAGGCCCGATATGAATGATATTTGGTGGCAGCTGATGTTGGTGGCAGGCTCTCTAAGTTGACTCCACTTGAGTACACAGATTTTCTACCAACCTGCCTCATGTACAGTACATACCGAAGCATATCCAGAGAGGTGGACTGAACTGCCCCATACAGTTTTAGCAAAAATTGTTCTCCAACTCTTGCCACCTCTTCATGACTTGATGAAGGCTGATGAAACACATCCAACATACCCCATTCGTTCCTGTCTTCAATAATGGACACTGCCTTCATCTTACCTACATCGTATAAGGCTGAAACAGTATCACAGCCTGTTATAGCATGTAGGAACAAGAGATTGGTTTTAAGGTTGGGACTGATGGCCTGTTGAATAGCATGTATGCTGTAAACTGATGGATCACGTTCAAACATCATGAAAATGTTCATATCTCTAGTTGCCTGGGCAGTGAGCATCACCAGCAAATCAGTATCCTTCCCAACAACTACAACTGGTCGTTCATGGTCACCAGCTGCTGCAGTCAGTGATGTGGCTACAACGAGATGATCTGCATCTGCAGTGCTCTGCTAACAGTTCACACCATTAGACTTAATTTTTTCATGAGTATACCAATCAACCGCTGCTTGTTCTTACTGTTTGCCAGGAATGACGTTTGGGAGGTGGTAGGCACCATGTCCACCTCAAATATAATACCTGCAGATGTATTCTGGACTGCTCTCCCGTGTTGTTCTAGTGCTTTTGTTGATATGGTGCAATCGTATCCATCAAATATGATTGCTGAGCCCCTTCCATAATGATTAAGAACATGTATCACATAGGTGTCACACACCTTTCCATATGTAGCGTCACATGACCAAGTTACACTGTGTAAGAGGTGGCCACCATCAATAATGAATTGTAAGTTCTCGGGAATCTGTAACTGGCCATTCACCTTTGACTTCAGCATAATGGCAAGGACACTTTTGATGTTTTTGCGCATCATCCCATGATGAAAAAGGGAGGAGGTGGGTCCCAAATTCATAACAAAGGAAATCCCGCATTTCATTATGATGCTTCATAATACATGTCACACGCATGAAAAGAACGGCTGCGTTGACTTCCACACTCTGTCCTCTTATAGAAACTTGAGATCTAGCGCTGCTGATTGACAAAACCCTGTCTTTTCGCTTCATTTTCTGATCAGCATAGTTGTGTCCTGTCATTGCTTCTGCTCCAGCTTTCCCCACTGTGTATGATTCATCAGCATTTGCTGCAGTATTAGCAACTTCACCAGTAGAAATACAGACAAGAGATTCATACCCTTGATATGAGAACGGGGAATGTGTAGAAAGCCAATTAATGAAAGTTTCACAATCCTGACTGTCACGTGCTGTTCCGGATGAACGTAAATCAGCATGCTGGTCTGATGTGCTGTTATGAACACCACAGACGTTTTCCAGTGCATTGCAGATAGGAACATATTTTGGAGTTACAAAGACCCATTTGGTCACAGTGCTATCAGCTATTCCCCTACCACGAGCCAGTTCACCAGATGTCTTCAATAATCTCATGAGTTCTTGCTCAATTATTTGGTCTGTAAAATTCCCACTCCAAAATGTATCACTTCTCCGTATTGTGAAGTAACCATGCTTGGGGAAATTTAGAAATTCAGTTTCACCCATGATTTCAGGTAGCTTCTTCATTGAGTCAAGATACAAACGTGATGATTTAGCATAAGCAGTATGGCCTGCTGCATGGAATATCGGGATCATTTACTCACAGCATGAAGATGCAAATGCCAGTCTTCTGTGCGCTCTGCTCTGATAAAGAGCATAATTACTTGCACCTGCTTTAAATACTGGATCCATAACTTGCCTGTACGACTTTGTCTAGCAGCATCTGCCATGAGATCATGTAAAATGTGAGTCAGCTGCTGAACTACCTCTTCATTCATAATGGTAATCATGTCACACTCCCTGGCAAGGAGCATTATTTGAACAGAGCAAAACTGACTGATATCCATCCCAATCAGACAACCTGGTGTCTGTAGTAAGATCCTCACAAGAGCAGCTGCTGTGAGTAAATAGACACGAAGAGCTCTTGCATATGCATGCCCTGTCACCATATGGTTCACTGTGTTTGGCGCATATACTGTCTGCCACAGACTCTCCAAACCACTACCGCCCATTATGTAGCCAATAGATCCCATGAATGACATCAGAAGGTGAAACCCACCAAGCCTGACTATTGTGTTCTTGAGCTCAGGGGAGGCCTTAACAGCTTTGATATACAGTGGCTGGTCAAATGTCACAAGACACTTTCCCAAAAATGGTTGATGGCTGAGATGGAGCTTGGTTGGTGAATGGAAGAATTTATATCTTGCTTTTATGATTATTGTCCCCTGTGACTGCCACCTGCATGAATCCACTCCAGGAAGAACACTCTGCTGCAGGAATAGCTTGGGAAAAACTAGCAAACTATATACTATCCAGAGATTTAGCCAGGTTCAACAGGGCTGGGAGTGGTTGAGTGGGTTCAGGTGGGTCAATTATGACTGACTTCAGTCCTGCAGATTTAGGTTTTTTGTATGGCTTTATGGGCACATGGCTGAACTGCCCCATCTGCACTACAGATCTGATACTGGTGGACCTTTGTAGCAGAGATGAAACCTGATCTGTTGCTGCTGGGGTTACACATGCAATGCCATCCTTGGTATGCCACGTGCCATGACATGTTAGAGTGCGAACATTTATATCTACATTGTCAAAAATAAAATTGACTAGATCTCCAGAAAGGTAAAAAAACTGCTCTCCTTTTGGTAAAAGGGCATCATATAGTCTTTGAACCTCCCTGTAGTTATCTGCAAAAGATAAACTACCGAGAAGATCAATGAGTTCACGTGACTCCAGTTTTCTATTAATATACACAGATATTCCTAGCAAAATTGGTGATATGAATGAACGAGGTCTGACAGCAGATAGTATACTATGGGCAATAGCAGTGCGACGTCTTTCTGCTAATGCTCTGTCATTTGATTTAGTCTTGATTATCACTTCTAGGAGACGCCTTAAGTCCCAAATACACTGCCGAATTTTGGCTACGAACCTGACGCCGAATCAGTTCGTGAAAAAATTCGGCGACCGGTTCGCCGACATGACCAAGATTCTTACAGTTCGTGACCATTCGGCGACATGTCGGCGAATGCTCAAGACAATTCGGGGACAGCTCGGAGACATGTCGCCGACTATTCGGCGTCCAAGTCGCCGAGCTCAAAATCTGAAATGTTAACTTTTTTTTTTTGTCGCGGAATAACTGGCGACAAGTCTCCGAATTGTCTGCGCATGTCCCCGAAGTGTCGGCGACATGTCGGGGACAATTCTCCGACACTGCCAAGATTTCTGACAGCTGATCATCTGATGCCCATGTGGCATACCAGAGCACGGGAATCCGCGCCTACCTCATGGACTACTACAACACCCGGGGAGCAGTGGCCTGACAGGACAGAATTGTGGGCGAGTAAATAACATGTGTGGTAATATGTATGATAGTATGTGTAATAAAATGTATAAATGTGACTTGTTTTTGTTTTAATATCCTACAAATATTTTAGAATGAATGAATGTTTACGTAATATCAGTAAACAAACCAGTAACATATCTGAACATTAGCCTCTTTCCATGCTATGGGTGAACATCCCATCCTGATCTGCGCATGCGCGGACTTTGTTTACATACACAGGGCGGGTTATTTTCGGCACGGTACCATGTCTTTTCTCGCTTACTTATTGTGATCTGTCCCACCCGAGTTGATATTTGTTTTTTTTACGAAAGTAAATGATGACGTATGTTTTGAAACTGGAAAATGCGTGAAATATGAAAGTTGATTCCTGCACCTCTTGTATGTCAGCAAATGTGATAAATGAGATAACCTGCACCCCTTGTATGTCGGTAAATGTGATAAATGAGATAACCTGCACCTCTTGTATGTCAGCAAATGTGATAAATGAGATAACCTGCACCTCTTGTATGTCAGCAAATGTGATAAATGAGATAACCTGCACCTCTTGTATGTCAGCAAATGTGATAAATGAGATAACCTGCACCCCTTGTATGTCGGTAAATGTGATAAATAAGATAACCTGCACCACTTGTAGGGGGAGGTGGGGCAAAATGACATAGGTGGGTTATATGGACCACCCCGTTTTCTGTGTTTTTAGCTTCTGCCAGCTATTGATAATGATATGGACTTACTACTCGGCTCATTAGTCAGCTGTAACATCGGGGCAAGTTTGGACGCCGTCGTTTGTTTGTGTGAACAATCCCAGAATATTTTATCACTAGCTGATCTATTGGTAAGGGTCTGATAAAATTGTGTTTATAGGAGTACTGTGACTCATAATTTCATGTGTTATTGCATGATTCTTTGGTATTACTCTGTGCATGAGTCTGACTACTGAAACATTTTTCTGCACCGCCATTGTTCCGCTGAGTTTGTTGTTAACATTTTCATTGCCCTTGGGGCAAAACGGCCCACTTAACAATAATAATTATTTTTTGCTGCTAACTAACTCACAACTTCAGTGAACAAAGATAAGGACAAAGTGTTCTCTGTTTCTTTTATATGAATATTAATTTTATGTTCAGGAAGGTAATGTCACTTTTCGTTTGTGAGTTCATGTTGTTCATGCTATTGAGCAAAATAACAATTATTTTTGTAATGCATTAAGAACTTTTATGTTGAGAAAGGTAATTTCACTTTTACTTGTGAGTAGTTTCATGAGAGTTCATTGGTGTTCATGCTATTGAGCCACAGATCATTTATTTTTGTAATGGAATAAGAACTTGATGTTCAGGAAGGTAATATCACTTTTTATTTGGAATTCATTGTTGTTCATGCTACTGAGCCTAAGAGCAAGTGTTTTCTAATGGAATAAGAACTAGATTATTTTAGTTTTGTTAAGTAATCTTTCTAATGTGATTCTCTGTCAAAACGTATGTTTGGCATGTTACCAAGCATTTCCATATGAGGGCCATTTTGCCCCATACGTGAGGTCCGTTTTGCCCCGACCGTTGTACAAAATGGTCCACTTGTGGCTATTTTATTTTTTTAATTCATGAGTAAAGGATCCAAAGTAGTTCTTCCAAAGAGAGTTTATTTTGTTTAATGATGAATAAAGATTGCAAAAACACCAACTATCTCTGAATATACTACAAAATTGATGCAAAATCTGGAGTGAAACCTTAAGGGTGCCGTTTTGCCCCACCTTCCCCTATGTCGGTAAATGTGATAAGTGAGATAACCTGCACCCCTTGTACGTCGGTAAATGTGATTGGTGAGATAACCTGCACCCCTTGTACGTCGGTAAATGTAATAAATGTGATAACCTATACCCCTTGTATGTCGGTAAATGTGATAAATGTGATAACCTATACCCCTTGTATGTCGGTAAATGTGATAAATGTGATAACCTATACCCCTTGTATGTCGGTAAATGTAAGAAATGTGATGACCTATACCCCTTGTATGTCGGTAAATGTGATAAATGTGATAACCTATACCCCTTGTATGTCGGTAAATGTAATAAATGTGATAACCCTTGAATGTCATCCTGGAATTTGGCCATTCTCTCATAAAAACTAGCATGCTGTATTGCCGCCATCTTGCCTGGACAAACTAATATCAACACTATGTGATAGTAAACATTGGGTTATGCGCATGCGCAGATCAGGATCGGATAGACTAAAATACATTGATGAGATTTATCGCCACGCCGGGCTGCCCACAACATTTCCTCCCGTCACTCCAGAAACACAGGCCGAGGACCGCGAACTTGTTTTCCACTGGAATGCCTCAGATTTGCTACACTTGTTTGTGCTGTCTGTAGCGCCGGTAGGGTTTTTTGTGGGGCGTTATAGACGGCCCCAGCCTGTTAGTGGCGCAAGCTAATTTTATTTATGGTGGCTGGCGTGATGTATGACTTGCTTGGCCCATGCTGCCTCCCGGTGCTCCTCTTGACCGAAGTTGCTGAAGTTAAGGTTGACTGAAGATCCGGACAGCATGCCAAGTGCCTTCCCACCCCTCAACTTAGCCACAGCCTCTTTGACCTCAACCAGAGAGGATGAACTTTCGTCAATGGGTGGGTCAGCATCCACCACTTGTAACCCAGCAACTGGAAGCTGCCGACGTGGAGAGTCCACCATGTACAGCTGCTCTAAGTTCTCAGCCCAACGTGCCCTCTGCCCATTCACGTAAGACACGAGACAGCCGTCAGCTGTTCGGATAGTGCTCACCTAATAAGAGGGAGACTTGGAGCGGAGCATCTTCACGGCTCGATAAGCAGGTCGGGGGTCATTCGCATTTAAATGGCCCTCGACTTCCTCAGCGAGACTCCTGACATACCTCTCCTTGTCTCTCCTCAGGAGAGCTCTAGTCCTACGCGACAGAGCCCTGTATTGGTCCCGCTTCCCAGCAAGTCTGGCAGCGCGACTCTCCTCAATATTATCCAACGTCTCCACCGAGGCAAAAGCACTCCTAGATCTCGGGCGCTCTCCAGTGCACTCCTCGGCATCTTGCAGAGTCTTACGTTTGAAGGTATTCCACAGTTCTACAGGGTCTTCCAGGGTGCTGAGCACATCGAACCGATTTGAGACCGTCACTGCATACTCCTGAGCACATGCCAGGTCCTTCAGCCTCTCGAGATGGAACACAGTAGTGTTGCATCTCGAGATTCTTTTTGACCTAACATGAAGCTTGAGTGTTGCAACAACAAGCCTATGGTCAGTTGCAAAGAACGCTGCACTCCGGTAAACCCTGCAGTTCTGAAGGATCCTCCAACGAGTATTTACGAGAATGTGGTCGATCTCCTTAGCTACACCTCCGGCATCGCTATATCAAGTCCAGCGGTGCAGCTCTGGTCTCTGGTACCAGGAACCCGCAATTCTTAACTTTCTGGGTTTTGCAAAATTCAGGAGGAGAGAGCTGTTGATGTTCCTGGTACATTTGCGGAAATGAGTTCCTGTACCCACTGTGGTAAGCCTTCCCTCCAACCGGCAACGTCGCAGTAGTGCTACTCAATTGTTGTTGTGAATAAACGATGTTCGTCGTGTTCGGCTGTGAGTGGCGGAGAGGTTCACTGCTATTCAGGAAGTGTAAGGGAGGCTTTATCCATAATTAAGAGGTGAAAATAAATGTAGCATGTGTATGTAACACATGTTAAACCAAGATATCACTACAAAATAATAACACCAGAGAGAAGACGAGGCGTATTATCTAGAGTCGAGACTTTGATGTTCCGCTCCTTCATCAGCATTCACGTGTGAACGTGTGCTCTCTCTCTCTCTCTCTCTCTCTCTCTCTCTCTCTCTCTCTCTCTCTCTCTCTCTCTCGATGTAAAACAGATGTAAATTTCTCACTGTCTAAGAAATCCACCTGTTTTAACCAGTCTCTCACATACCTTCGCAACCACACTAGTGAGTGATACCGGTCTGTAATTTAATGGGTCCGCTCTCTTGCCTCCCTTAAAAATCGGTACCGTACTATGTTTGCTCTCTTCCAATCTTGTGGTGCCTTTTCTTCACTCAGATAGGCACTCATTATGGAGTGCAGTTTCTCTGCAAGTTGATCACTACATTCTTTCAAGATCCACCCTGATACTCCATCCGGCCCCGTCGCCTTTCTTACATCCAATTTGTTCAAACTTTCTTTGACCTCCTGCACCGTTAACTGAATCTCTTGCATAACCCTTCCTTTTTCCTGGCCCGGGGGTTGTACAAATTCTTCTTTTGCAAAATTCTATGGAAGCTGTTATTCATCACCTCTGCCATCTTTGCTGGGTCCTCATATGTGGTTTCATCCATTTTCAGTTTATCGATTTTTTCTCTATTCTTTAATTTGCCGTTCACACGTCTATAAAATAGTTTGGGTAGGTCTTTCACTTGTCGATTATATCTTTTTCATATTTCCTTTTTCTCTTCTAATCTTTGTATATTCATTCCTTGCTTGTTTGAAATCGTTCCACGAGTTAATTCTTCTTCGTCTCCTCCATCCCTTCCAAGCTTCCTCTTTTCTCTTTCTAATTATCTCGGATCTCTTGTTAAACCACTCCTTTTTACCAGCATCCTTTTTGGTTACCTTGGGGACATATCTATTTTCGGCTTCCTTGTATAGCTTTAAAAACTCCTCCCACTTATCCTGTGTACTCTTGGCTTTGAACAGCCCACTCCAATTTGCATTTTCAAAAAAGGTTCTCATGCTAACAAAGTCACAGTAGTTGCTTCTCCCAATTTAGTGATTTTCTTTTCGGTCAATCGTTTTCTTTTCTGATACTTCAAATTCCACAACCTCATGGTCACTCTTCGCTATTGGACAATCTACGTTAAGATTTTCTATTATTTCCGGCGCCTTACTAAATATATACCAGGTCTAGTCTTGATGCCTCGCCTTCTTTCCCGAATCTGGTATGTTCCTTGATCCACTGAGTCAGCACATGTTCCACTGCCAGTTGCAGTAGTCTTCCTCCCCACGACTCGTCTGCTCCCTGCGTCTCCCAATCCTCCCATTCCACCTCCATGCAGTTGAAATCACCCATTATAGGTATTCTCTCACACGCCCTCAACCCCATACGCTTGTTCATGGGGGCACATACCCTACTACATAATGCCTCCTTCTTCCTTCAGCACCCACAATTTTCACTTTCAACACCTCTGTCAAGCCTTCACCCTCAATTACCTCCTCCACCCTAATGCCTTTTTTAACCATTAACATCACACCTCCTCCCTGTTTTATCTTTATGTCTCTCCTCCATATGTTGTTTGCACCTTCTGCAATCCCCACCACCTCAATTGAGTCACAACTTAGTTTCCGTCAGCCCCACAATATCAGGTTCTATGTCTCTCAAATAGTCGTTAATTCTATCTACGATGAAACTATTCCATTAATATTCGTATATGTCACTTTCCACCCTTTCTCCTTTTCTGTTAGTTTTATTCCCTTCTTCCTCTCGACCCTATGAACTAGTTTCTCACTTTCATATCCATTACTCTCCAAAAAAACTCCCTCTTCTCTTCTTGCGATCTCTTCTCATTTAAATCACGAACCTCACCTCTAAAGGCGGCTTTACACTTGGCAATTCGCGGCTGGCAATACAGGCGCGGCAGCATTTTTGGTCTGGGTCTGGGAGCTCTTCTCGCGGCAAGTTCTCTGCAGCTGAGCGTGTCCGTCTTGTATTGCCGACTGGCGGCCAGGTAAACAACATGTCGGCGCCAATAAAACAAGAAATGACAGATGCAGATAACAAGATATGGAGCCGGGAGGCCGAGGTGGCATTGCCAGAGGAAGTGAGACAGCATCGACACTTGTGGGACCCACAAGATAAGCTCTACAAGAAGCAGAGTCTGCGCAAAACAACTTTTGAGAGAGTGGCAGCAACATTGCGGGAAATGTTTATCTCTTTGCGAGATATCGAAGGAGGTATAAGGAACGGTTATTTTCGTGTATTATATAATCACACTATGTAATGCCTGGGAGTTGGGATGGCATGTTCCTCCCTTCTCCTTTGTTGTTAAATGCAACAATAAACAATCAGTCAATCAATCAATACTACTTATGATAAAACTCGTTTACTAAAGTATTTCTACAATATTAGGCTGATGGACCAAACTCATTGTGGTTTTAAGATATGGTAGTAGCCTTTTGGGGTGTCTGGGGTGAATTCATGCCCTTGCATTTACTAGCAGTTTACGTCTTGATGCTCCCGGCGGCTCCTCCCACGTGTGAAGGTACTTTCTCGCGAGAGCACCCAGCCGGTCTAGCCGCTAGATCGTCGCGGCTGTATTGGCGGCCAGGAATTGCCACGTGTAAAGTGTGTGTGTGTGTGTGTGTGTGTGTGTGTGTGTGTGTGTGTGTGTGTGTGTGTGTGTGTAATTCACCACGACCTGATCACGTGTTGGACTCGTAATCGCCAGCAGCAGGTACCCTCCCAACATGAGCAAGTGCTCTTTATCGTCGATCTATGGGTACTGCCAGGACCTCACACACCACACACCCCATCCCCTTTGCTCAAGGGGGGATAGTAACCACTCCTAGTCAACGGAAAGAATCCGGCCTGAGCGGGCTCGAACCGTCGCCCTGTCAGACCGTGAAGCCTGGGAGTGTGTGTGTGTGTGTGTGTGTGCGTGAGAGAGAGAGAGAGAGAGAGAGAGAGAGAGAGAGAGAGAGAGAGAGAGAGAGAGAGAGAAGAGATAGCAACTTCAGCTGGCCGTGCAATAAGCCGGAGAGCCTTACTGCACCCACACCTCACTATCACCTGCCATCCTCGTCCATGTAGCTATCCAGTCTACTCTTAAAAAAAGCTATCGTCGATGCACTAACTATGTGATTGCTTAGTCTATTCCATTCCAGAGAGAGAGAGAGAGAGAGAGAGAGAGAGAGAGAGAGAGAGAGAGAGAGAGAGGCGGGCCACACCTGTCATGGAGGTGGGCGGAGCTTGAGAGCCAGCCGGCAAATCAGCGAGGAGTGCGGCGCGGGGCTAGAAAACCGTACCTACCTTCGTAAATATATAAAGGATGTATAAAGGAATTGTACTGTACTGTAGTCATGCCCTGCCTGTGATTCTCCCGTCTCTTCCCTGCTGCAGGATAATGTCTGAGGGCGGCAGTCGGGGCGACGTGGCAATGGAGGCGAACGAGAACGTCCACAGGTCGGGGGTCACGCCGGAGGAGATGGCGGCTGGCTACGACGAGTGGTCCGAGAACTACGAGGAGAGAGAGAGAGAGAGAGAGAGAGAGAGAGAGAGAGAGAGAGAGAGAGAGAGAGAGAGAGAGAGAGAGAGAGAGAGAGATTTACATAAATTTACATAGAAAATCAGACCACACAGACCCCATGGTCCAGACTAGGTGGTCTGTCCTTAAACCTAAGTGATTTTACATTAATCAGATGGCTCCAAAACGTTGCTTTTCTTCTCTAGTTAATATTAAGTTCAAGGAAGTGACGGTCGAGCTTGTTTTTAAAGGAGTCAATCGTGTTACACTGGACCACTGATGGTGGGAGCTTATTCCATTCTCGCACTACAACGTTGGTGAAGAAAAATTTGGTGCAGTCTGAATTTACTTGTCTACATTTGAGTTTTGTGCCATTGTTCCTCGTTCGCAAAGTGTCATCGATCATAAACAATTTTGTTCTGTCTACATTCGTGAAACCATTAAGTATTTTAAAACATTCGATCAGTTTTCCTCGGAGGCGACGTTTCTCAAGAGAGAACAGGTTAAGGGTGGAAAGCCTATCTTCGTAGGATTTGTTGCGCAAGGAAGGGATCATTTTTGTTGCTCGACGCTGAACACCTTCTAGTTTAGCAATGTCCTTTGCATGGTGGGGAGACCAAAACTGTACCGCATATTCCAAGTGGGGTCTGACTAAACTATTGTAGAGCGGAAGTATTACATCTTTATTCTTGAATAAAAAGTTTCTTTTAATGAATCCCAACATTATGTTCGCTTTATTTGCTGCATCGATGCATTGATGTGAGAATTTGAGGTTTGACGCGATTTTGATCCCCAGGTCCTTAACGCACTGAACGCTTGTGAGTTTAACGCCGTGTATTTCGTAATCGAACTTCTTATTTTTTGTTCCAACTTGAAGGACCTGGCACTTGTCTACGTTAAAGGGCATCTCCCATTTATCAGACCAAGCTGAAATTTTGTGCAAATCCTCTTGTAGGCTTTGCCTGTCATCGTCAGTAAGAACCGAGTTACCAATCTTTGTGTCGTCTGCAAATTTACTAATGCGATTATTGAGTCCAACATCCACGTCGGTGATGTAAATAATGAAGAGCACTGGGCCAAGAACCGAGCCCTGAGGGACGCCACAGGTGACCAGCGCCCACTCTGAGTTAAATCCGTCAATCACAACTCTTTGTTGTCTGTTGCTCAACCAATTCGCGATCCATTGGTTTACTTGACCGTCAATGCCTATTTGCTTTAATGTATAAAGTAATTTATGATGTGGGACTTTATCAAACGCTTTCTGGAAATCAAGATAGACTACGTCCACTGATTTGGTTACGTCATAAATTGAGAAGAGATCGTTATAAAAAGTCAGTAGGTTTGACAGGCAGGGTCTTTTGTTACGGAAGCCATGTTGTGACTCCCCAATTAATGAGTGGCTTTCGAGGTAACTCACAATTTTGTCTCTAATTATGCTCTCGAGTAGCTTTCCTACAATTGAAGTTAGACTAATGGGTCGGTAGTTACCTGGTATTTTTTTGTCTCCTTTCTTAAAAATCGGTGTCACGTTAGCCTTTTTCCAATCCGAAGGGACGATGCCTTGTCGCAAGGACATATTGAATACGGTAGTGAGGGAGGAGAGTATTTCGCTCTTTGTTTCTTTAAGCAGTATAGGATATACTTTGTCGGGTCCTGGACTTTTATTTGTTTTAAGTGAATGGAGAGCTTTAAGGACTTCATCGGTTGTTATTTCAAAATTAGGCAATGCATGCTCGAGATTTACAATAGTACTGGTGTTGGTGGGAGCGAGAGGAAGACTGTTAGTATTAAAAACCGAGGGTCGTTATAACAAGGTCGAGTATATTATTTTGTCGAGTTGGCTCAGAAACCATTTGGCTTAGATAATTTTCTTCTAGAAATTCGATCATTCTATGTGACTCGCCTTCTGTACCTGACAGTGTCGCCCAGTCGATATGGGGGAGGTTAAAGTCTCCTAATATCAGTGAGTCGTTGTTATTAAGTGACTGCCTTAAGACGCTGTACATTTCAAGGTCGTCATCGAGTGATTGCCCGGGAGGTCTGTAGGTGACAGATTTATTTAAATTGACTTTTGCAATGTTTACTCGCACGCACAAATGTTCAACGTTACTGTTCCCCGGTGTTTTGTCAGTGGGTTGAAATAGCTTTTGACATAAAGGGCGACGCCACCGCCTCTACGGTTTACACGATCTTTGTTGAAGAGTCTGTAGCCATCTATGTTGTATTCGGAACTTAAATCAATATTTGTGGTGTCGATAAATGTTTCGGTTATAGCAATTATGTCAAAATTTTCTGTTAGAGCAAGACATCTCAGTTCATCAAATTTGTTCCTTAGGCTAAGCGCATTGAAACTAAGGTACTTGCGGGATCACGGTTACGGGTTTGTTGCGATGCATGGCGTCTATTTACACGGGCGGGGTGGGGGGACGTGGCTGTGACTCGTTTTTTGCTCGGATGACACGTACTGCGTCGTTGAGGAGCCTTTCGAATCTGGCTGCCCCGATGGGAGAAAGGTGCAATCCGTCCCTGTGGAAGAGCTCACTTTGTCCATAGAAATTGTCCCATGCGTTTAAGAACTCCACGTCAAGCTCCCTACAAAGAGTCTGTAAGCGGTTGTTTAGGCTGAAGGCCTTACTGAAAAAGTCGCTCTCCGCCCAAGTCCGTGGTAGAACTCCTGAAATCAAAATGTTAGGGGATTTAGACTTATACTGCTGGATGAGCCAACGGTACTTCTCCAGGAGTTCTTCAGACCGGGTCGTGGTGAGAGAGAGAGAGAGAGAGAGAGAGAGAGAGAGAGAGAGAGAGAGAGAGAGATAGAGAGAGAGAGATACCTTCAGTACCAAGTGCCTACGCAGAATCATGGGGTATCGTTGGAATGATTTTGCGTTAAACCGGCGACTACTCCGTGAGGTCCAGGAGTGAAGTGATGCGGCCCCTGGGGTACGCACCTGTAATCACCCGCTTCCCCGTCTCCTTAGATGATCTGGAAAGGCGGGTACCGTGGCCCCGCCATCACGCTGGAGGAGGCGCTGCGTTGGGTACCCTCGGAGCGGCGAGCCAAGGCCAGGGTGCTGGACGTGGCCGCCGGGACGGGCTGCGTGGGCCGCGAACTCCACCGGGAAGGCTTCAGGTGGGTGCCGCTGGGCCGCAGACAGGGGGTTGTCCAGTCACCATACTTAAATGACGATGTGTTGGAAATTACAGCAGCTTGTGTTGAGGCAGGGCCGCTGGGTGGGAACTGGGAGCGGGCAGGAGCGGCATTACTATAGTCCATCGACTCTAACTTAAAATTGAGCCCTGTGGCTTGACCCGGGGAAACCCCATTGTTTACAGATCTAGCGATGACCTGCGCATGGCGTTTTGTCTCACTGTTAGTCTGTACGTTATCTATTTATGGAATTTACATACATTCATAATACGACTGCGTGGTGTTATGAATGGCTTGGGATTAGAGGGATTGATTGATTGATTGATTTATAGTTTCTTTCATGGCGCCGCAACATCTTGGTCATATGACACCGGGGTAATAAAATGGAAGGCAAATAATTAAAATAATCTAAGGGTGATAAATATTATTAGGAAGATAGTTTTGAAATGGTCCATTCAGATATAGCACTAGTTTAAAATATAATAAAATGTTTATTAAAAATGCATTAGTGAAATACAAAGAACTTTCTATAAAGAGACCCTACAAGAGATGGAGGATGCCCATCTCCTGCAGATACCCCATAACGTCATGTCCAGGGGTGAACGCCTTTTCTCCCAGCATTAGGGAAAGAGAAACATTCTCATGTACATCACAACACCGGGAAAGGTACTGCTCTCCAGATCCCGCAGACTGGGGCACTCGACCTGGGATTAGAGGGAAAGACAACGAATCAGTAAACCTTCCATATCACTTGTCAACGTGGCTCATGCAACGTTGCCGCCTGACGGACCGTGGCAACAGGCGCCAGGCCGCACCAATCAGCGTTACGCCACAATGGACAAATGAAGTAGATCTCACTCTCGCCCCCTGCGCAGCCATGCGGAGAGAGAGAGAGAGAGAGAGAGAGAGAGAGAGGTAGCCACCCTCTCTGAGGAGAGTAATGGAGGGATGTGGCACCAGCGCGGTCTCGTGGGGAATCCTTGTGTCGCGCCCAAGGGCTCAAGTTAAAATCGATAGACTATACTATGTTAGGAATTAGGCCAGTTAACCGGGGGGTTAGACAAATTAACTATTTCCCTTATGGAACTAGTCTCGGGCCGACAGTTCAAGCCAACTATGAGTATCGTCTGAGCTCAAATAAGCCTTGGATGGTACTTAAATACTTCGATCATCGGCTCCCAAACCGAAACAGAATCAACTTATTCACTGCCTTAAGACTAACCATATTTACCATGAAAGGAATAACAATAGTGAAGTGTTTCCTTTCATGAAATAATAACTAATTGTTCTTGCTGAATTAAAATTAAAGAGCAAGGATAATTTAACCGATGGAAACAGAGAGGAAAGCCACGCCACCTGGCGAGAGAAATTAAAAATATCGCTTCAGACCCACGTGATTGGTTTTCTCTCACTCCACCACCGGCCTTCACAAAGTAAAGACCAAGGCACTGCAGCCCACCCATTAAATCGGACGCAGTGTGCCTTCTATTACCTGACTGAGGGATACTACACCCGGCAACGGGACTTCAGAGACAACAATATCTTTTGAAACCCGCTTCTCAGCTAAGTGCCCCCAGCAGTTATTTGAGACAGATATATTTTTACTACACGGATCCGGTAGGATTATTATTTGTTCGGCTGTCTGGAGGTGCTTGTTGGATACCTTCACCACCTAATAGCTGGTAAGCACTTGTTTCTTTGGGATTGTCTGACGGGTGTGTTTATTCACTTTGCGAGTGACCTAACTGTTGGGTAGGGTAAATTTACTGATTCCCAACAACTACTACTACTGCTATAACTTCTACTACTACTACTGCTATTACTACAGCCACTCCCACAGGCACATAGACGCTGTGGACCCGTCGGAGGGCATGATGAAGCAGCGGGAGACTGGCATCTATACCAACGACTTCCTGGAGTTTATCGGCAGCGGACACTCCACCGTGCCCAAAGGTAATAGTAATTTGTTTTTTACATTAAAGGACACGGCTCAAGAGCAACAAGAGTACAAAAAAAAAGCCCGCTACTCGCCGCTCCCATAAAAGATAAAAGTAAAGAGTAGCCAAAAGAGAGGTCAATTTCGAGTGGAGAGGTGTCTTGATACACTCTTCTTGAAATAAGTCAAGTCATGGGCAGGAGGAAATACAGACGAAGGAAGGTTGATCCAGAGTTTACCTCTTGCATAAGGGTTTTGGATAGTATAGGGATGAGCATGAGTAGAAAGTCGCGTGCAGCGGGGCCGCGGGAGGGAGGGAGGCTGCAGTAAGCATGTTCAGAAGAGCAGTCATCATGAATATATCGATAGAAGATAGAAAAAGAGGCAACATAGCGGCGGAATTTAAGAGGTAGAAGGTTATCAGTGAGAGGAGGAGAGCTGATGAGACGAAGACCCTTAGACTCCACTCTGTCCAGGAGAGCTGTGTGAGTGGAATTATTGTTATTGTTGTTGTTTCATATTTAAAGATTAATATAACTCTTTTTCTTATACATCTCTCTCTCTCTCTCTCTCTCTCTCTCTCTCTCTCTCTCTCTCTCTCTCTCTCTCTCTCTCTCTCTCTCTCTCTCTCTCTCAGACACATACGACCTGGTGGTCACCTCGGGTGGTATGGGCGAAGGTCATATCCTCAGTGGCCTCGACGACCTGGTGCGCGTCGCAAAGAACGGTGAGCGAGCGTGCGTGCGTGCGTGCGTGCGAGAATGTTTTACAATAAAGGAGACAGCTCAATGGCTCAAAAAGGAAACAATAATATAAAAAAAGCCCGCTACTCGCTGCTCCTGAGAAAAAAAAATCAAAAGAGGTGGCCGAAAGAGGGGTCAATTTCGGGAGGAGAGGTGTCCTGATACTCTCCTCTTGAAAGAGTTCAAGTCGTAGGCCGGAGGAAATACCGATGAAGGAAGATTGTTCCAGAGTTTACCAGCGTGAGGGATGAAAGAGTGAAGATGCTGGTTAAATCCTGCATAAGGGGTTTGGACAGTATGGGATGAGCATGAGTAGAAAGTCGTGTGCAGCGGGGCCGCGGGAGGGAGGGTTGATTGATTGATTGATTGATTTGGGATTTCCTTCGTGGCGCCGCAACATCTTGGGTCATATGGCACCGGAGTGCGTAATAAAATGGAAAGCAAATTAGTAAAATAATCTTAGTTTAGAAAAATCTATCCATGGACCAAAGTATGTTGAGGGGTATTAAAAAGTGTTATAAAATGGTCCATTAGAATAACTTCAGCGTTTAAAAGACTACAGGAGATGGAGAACGCCCACCTCCCGCAAATACCCCATGACGTCATATCCCGGGGTGAGCACCTTTTCCCCCAGCATTAGGGAGAGGGAAAAATTTCCATCTACATGACACCGGGAGAGGTACTGCTCACGCAGGTCCTGCAGACTGGGGCACTCGACCAGCAAGTGCCGGACAGTCATGGGGACCAAGCAGTCGTCGCAGTAAGGCTGCACACCCCGAGACATGAGGAAGCCTTGTGTGTAGCGTGTGTGACCCGTCCTCAGGCGGGCCAGAACGGTTTCCGTTTTGCGACACTTTATGTGGGAGTAAGACCACGGACGTCTTGCCCTGGTCGTGACTTCCCCCATCTTGGTGGTGGCAGTCATATCCTCCCATCTGGCCTGGCACACGCTATCAGCGGTGGCTCGGATGTTAGGGTACAAGTCTTTGCAGGGAAGTGGGCGAAGGTGAGGTGCAGCAGCAGGGACAGGCCGGGTAGCCGCCGCCTTGGCCAGCCGATCGGCCTGCTCGTTCCCCTGAACCCCTACATGGGCCGGGACCCAGCAAAAGGCCACCCGACTACCTCGACGGTTTAATAAGTAAAGCCATTCTAAAATCGATAAAATAAGGGGATGACAGTAATCACGGGCCGCTATAGCAGCCAGTGCGCTACGAGAGTCGCTATAAACAGTAAAGAAGTTCTGGGGGAGACTAAACATAATTTTGAGAGCTAGTAAGATAGCGGAAGTTTCAGCCGTAAAGACTGACGCCACTCTAGGAAGGCTAACGCCCCGGCAGAAGGTGGGAAAGACGACACTGAAGCCTGCTCCAGTGTCCGACTTAGACCCATCCGTATAGACGGGAAAAGAGCCCTCGTGAGAAGCGAAGTGCTCTAAAAATAAGGACTGTGCTGCGTAACAGGGGAGGGAGCTCTTTTGGTCCGTTATAGGTCTACACACTTCTACGCTGGGAAACTGCCAATAGCCCACCCTCGGGATGCGGTGGGGACAAACAGTGAATGGAGGAACTGCCCAGGCTGCCATAAGTGACTGCACCTATATCCAAAAGGTTTAGGAAACTCGGCCGAGCGTCATACACGCGAGAGCGAGAATCTTGGGAGGCGGTAACACAAGGCACATAATCTGGAAGGCGGTGAGTCCGATACCAGCATCTCAGCATTAAAGACCTCCGGCGCAGGTCCAAGGAATGCATGCCGGCATCCACTAACATACTAGCAATCGGACATGACCTAAAGGCTCCTGTTGTAAGACGGACCCCAGCATGATGCACAGAGTCCAACATACGGAGACGAGCATCCGACGCAGATGAATATATCTCGCACCCATACTCCAGTTTCGGAAGTATAAGTGATCTGTGCAACATGAGGAGGGTCAGGCGATCCGCACCCCAAGAGGTATGGGCTAAAACTCTAAGGAGGTTAATTGCCTTGAAACAAGTTGCCTTGATATACCGGAGGTGAGGGACCCAGGTCAGCCTTGCATCGAATATCAGCCCAAGAAATCGGGTCTCCTCCACACATGATTCTGCGACCGTAGAAGTATAGGTCTGGGTCCGGTGGACTCCATGAATACGGCAGAAGTGCATGGCCACAGTCTTAGTTTGGGAGAACCGAAAACCTTGAGTTTCAGCCCACGTGGATATCCTGTTAAGTGCCAGCTGTAATTTTCGTTCTATCAGTGACATCCTGGATCCAGAGACTGAGATGGACAGGTCATCGACATACAAACTCCCTCGGACTCCTTCTGGTAGTACACTAATAACGCTGTTGATGGCCACGGCGAAGAGAGTAACACTGAGAATACTCCCTTGCGGCACACCATCTTCTAAAAGAAGAGCATCAGAGTGCATGTCTCCAACCCTCACCCTCAAGAAACGATTCGATAAAACTGTTTGATAAAAATCGGGAGCCGGCCACGAAGACCAAACTCATGGAGGAAAGTAAGATGCCATGACGCCAGGCAGTGTCATACGCTTTTTCCAAATCAAAGAACACTGTAACTTGGTGTTGGTTGGAGGCGAAGGCCTCACATATAGATGACTCAAAGATAGAAGGGCGTCTGAGGTGGATCGCATTTGCGAAAACCATATTGTACTTGTGATAAAATATTCCCTTTCTCTAAGTACCACATGAGCCGCCCATTCACCATCTTCTCCATAACCTTGCAAAGGCATGAAGTGAGTGATATGGGACGGTAATTTGTTGCCTGCCGGTGGTCCTTTCCAGGCTTAGGGATTGCAATAATAACGGCAACGCTCCAGGAAGACGGATAATCACCGGTATACCAAATTCTATTAAAAAGAGACAATAAAAACATAAGTGATTCGTCAGGAATATGACGTAAAAAGGAGTATGGGATGTCATCGGGACCTGGTGACGAGTCATGGCACTGGTTTAGAGCTGAACGGAGTTCAAGACTAGAAAATGGGTCTTTATTCGACTCGCCTTTATTAGAAGCAAATGTGAGGCCTTCAGACTCAAAGCGCCGACGATGGCGTCCCTAAGGAGATGTAGTGTCTTCCTAGATACATTTGTAAAATGTTGGGCAAGGACTTGAGCAACTGCAATAGGTTCGGCCACGTTCCTGCCTGCTTCTGACAGGACAGGAGGGGAAGGGACGGTATATTTCCCAGAGATTTTCCTCACTCGTTTCCATACCTGCGCTAGGGACGTCTCCTTGTTTAGGGTGGATACGTATGCCTTCCACGAAGCACGACGGGCCTCTTTAAGGACCCGTCGGGCATGGGCACGCGCCCGTTTGAAGGCTTCTAAGTAATGTGGATCTCCACGATGTCGGCAGAGGCGTGATAAAGAGGCTCGTTTGCCTTCACAGAAGCGGCGCACTCAGGGGTCCACCAAGGCATGGGACGTCTGGGAAAGTGACCAGACGTCTTTGGAACTGCTAATATGGCTGCCGAGTGTAGTAAGGTAGTAAAATATGCCACCGCTTCGCCAGTGCTGCTGAAGTCATCTAAAGACCGTGCAGTGGAACTTAGCTGTTTGAAGAGTTGCCAGTCTGCTTTATCTATACGCCAGCGTGGGAGGCGAGTGCGTGGTTCGCCCTTAGCTGACGATAAAACAATAGGGAAGTGGTCACTTCCATGCAAGTTCGGTAAAACCTTCCAGTTGAAATCTAAAATAATATTAAAAGAACACAAAGACACATCGATAGCCGTAAAAATACCCGTTTGGCTATGGAAGTGCGTCATATCTCCAGAATTAAGAACTCCCAGTTCCTCATCTTCTACCACAGATGCCAGCATCACGCCTCGAGGGTTAGTGGTGCAGTCTCCCACAGTGGATGACTGTCATTAACATCGCCTATTAAGAGGAAAGTGGCAGGAAGATCAGCGATCAAGTTATCAAGATCCCTCCTCTCTACATGAGCGCTTGGAGGAAGGTATAAGCTGCAAACTGTGTACTGTCGTGGGAGAAAGAGCTGGATGCTGACCGCCTGGAAGGGAGCTGACAACCTTACGCGTGAGAAAGGGATATCACGGCGGACCAGTATGGCACTGCCGCCACGATTCCCTTGGTCTTGTAGAGGATAAGAATATAAAATATGGTAACCAGGAGGCCCAAAAGGAGTACTTTCTCCTACCATGGTCTCCTGAATGCAAATGCATACTGGGGAATAACGGGCTATAAGACTGAGCAACTCTTCCCAATTGGCACGCAGACCACGGCAGTTCCACTGCACGATATTGAAGATGATTACTTAGTGAGGTGCTTTGGGGCTCTTCCGGAGGAATCGCCCTGCACCTACTGGGTTCCTTTAAAGGGCCATCACCATTCATTAAATGACACTTGGTCCTAGCATTAGCTGGTTTCGATACAATATGTACAGCAGACCGATTGGCAGGCTGGGGCATTCAACTACCCTCCTGCCCACGACTGCTGCCGGCGTCTTCCCTCCCCGCCTCTCCCCACCGTCCGCCAGTGTGAGGGAGCAGCAGAGGATGAGGAAGCATAGGAGGTCCCCGGAGAAGACTCTCCGGCGGTTGAGGCCACAGGCGCCGGCAGCGACGCACTGCAAGCCTGAGCACCAGCAGACTCCGGCCCACAGACAGCCGGAGCAGCTGGCGCAGGGGCAACGGCAGCAGCCGACGCCGGGGTACCTCCGGCGATCCTACAACTGGCGCCGGAGTTTGCAGCTTGGTAGGGGGAGTCTCATCGAGAGACTCCTCACTGCGTGAACGTTTCTGTTGTTGTGGCTCTGTTCGGAGCGGGACACGATTTGGTGTGATTTCAGGTAAAGGCGTCGACACAGAAACGACAGGAGCTGCAGGGCACGACATATCCTGGGAGGTTTTGAGACGGCGTTGAGCGTGTGACTGGAGAACTGAGGCATAGGTTCTACCAGGACTAGACAGCCTGGTAAGGGCGAGTCGCTTTGCCTCTACAAAGACAAGTTCTCTTTATTTCGAATGGTAAGCACCTCTCTCTCAAATCTAAGGCGATCACACTCTTTCGATGAAGCTGGATGGGGCTCGGCACAGTGGTAGCACCGAACAGGGCCCGGGCACTCCTCACCATGGTCATCCCTACCGCAGGTGACGCATACTTTAGGGAGACCATTCTGCAGGCGGCGGCATGTCCGAGTCACATGTCCATATAACTGGCAATGGAAACAACGTCTGGGGTTTGGGACATATGGTTTCACGTGGAGGTTTAACCATGCCAATTTTACAGTTCTAGGGAGCTCTAGCCGATTAAAAGTTATGAATAGTGTGGGTGTGGGTGTCAGTGCTCCTTCTTCTTTCTTGTGGACACGCCTCACGGCAACAACGTCATACTCCTCGAGTTCCTTAATCAGGCGCTCCTCCGAGTAACGAAGGAGGTCTCTTGAAAATACCACGCCGCGCGATTGGTTCATGGTAGCATGGGGGGCACATGATACTGCAGCCCCGGGAACTGAGGTGAGGGCACGGAGTCTTTCACTCTCTTCAGGAGAAGAGACTTCCACAAGAAGGCTGCCATCTCCCTGCGGAAGCATCTTCGGCTCTCTGCCGCAAGTCTTGACAAGTTCACGGTGGACTTCGAAAATGTCGAGATCATTAACAGATCGACCATCTAGGGACTTTACGGTGATGTATTTGTCATAGGATACAGATTCAAATAGACCGGGCAGGACCTCAACTTGAGAACTCTGCGAGACTGGCACATTCTTTGGTCCCTGCTTCCGGCTCTTGGTCCGGGAGCCACCGGGTCTGGGGATTAAGAAAGAAGAGGCAGATGCCCCTTTAGTGCCACTCGGAGCCTGAAACGGCTCCAGGGTGGCGATGAGGGAAGGCCGAGAAGAGGTTTCCGGGGACGGTCGGAGGTCAGGTAGGGATGTAGGCCGAGGTAAATTCGGGGATTTAGATGCCATAAAAGGTGACAATTATTTCACTTCCCCACCCCCCCACCCACCACGGAGCCCAACATGGGGAGGCTAATGCTGGAGCAACAGCTCACAGCAGCCTCAGGGGTAGTGGGGGAAGTATACGTGGCAGCTGCCTGGTGTGAGGCGGCAGCCGCGGGACCATTGCGGTGCCCACCAGACAACAGCCACTTGACCCTAGCCAACGCATGACCAGCCGATTGATAGAGCGGGGCCACACAAGACCACCCGTCTTACCCCAACCCTCCCGCCAAAGGAGCGTGTTGTCCACCGAAGGGAACTACACCCTGCCCCGCGGTGGACTCAACTCCCAGACGAGAGGGCGCGGGGAGTGTACGGGACGCCACGCACGGCAAACACGTGGGGAGGCTCAGCCATGCCCTTGATGGTAGTCGGGCAGGCACATACGTCACCACTGGTAAGCCTCCATTACCAGTAGTGACGGGGGAGTGTTTAGTCCACTCTGGCCGACAAACAGCAAGCCCTACAGAGGTTGACGGACCACCTAAGTAGGTGGTGCTGCCGACCAGGCTTCAAGCCCCGCTACCACGGCAAGGAACTCCCCTCAGCGGGGAGGTCTTTCATGGCGTTTAATCCTAAGATCCCATCCACAGGTAAGGCAAACCTGCTAGATACATAAAAGAAATCTCGAAAGGAACATACCTTTTCATGTAAGCTGACTGTTAGTGGTACTCGCCCAAGGATTCCCAAAGTGGTGCCTGTCACGCCTACCACATTCAGGTCGTTCTCTTGGAGCGGCCAATTTCCCCCTCTCGCCTGTCGTGTCAGTGACCTGTAAGCGGAGTCTGAGATTACATTGACTGTTGCACCTGTGTCTACCGCTAAGGTGAGTGAAATTTTGCCCACCTTGCAAGGGAGGGCAATTATGCTTGTCCGTCATAAGGCGGCAGTGACTGAGTCAAGTTGCTCCCAATTAGTATCGTCCTTATGGGATACTTGGATGTACGCCTTGGGGCTGTCACAAAGTCATGCCTTTTTATTCTGAGAAGAGGAGGAGTGTGGTTTACTGTCCGCCGAGGACTTGTTCTTCTGTTCCTCCTTGGCCTTTTGTATTGCATAACAACTGTCTGAATCATGAAAACAATTCCCGTGGACATGGCAAAAGGCAGCCTTCCGCTGATGGTTTGCTAGGGTTCTGGTGTGATGAGTGATGGCCACCCCTGTAACCTCCTGATCTCCTATCAGATCCCTTTCTTGAGTGTGTTGAGTCCCTACGTTTCGCGAAGCAAGAATTCTCGGAATGTTCTGATTGTTTGCAAAAACTACAGGTGAGAGATGCCTTACTTTGTGCCTGCAATGCTGCGGCAGTTGCGAGGGGTTGATGGTTAGTGTGTTCTTGAACCTTGACTTCTAACTCTGAGACGAAGTCAACCAACTTCCCGCCCGGTTTGAAGGTCAAGGAAAGGGCAGAACGGCGGTTCTTCTCTGAAATATGAAATAAGTCCACAAGCAACGCGAAGACTGTCGTCACCTGGTGTTTTGCATACTGCCCCTGAGCGCCATTGCGCGTCTTCTAGACTTTTGACACAATCAACCGCCAGCTGATTTGCCTCAGTCATGGCGTCCCAAAACGGCTTTGTTGAGGATTTTTTTATTTGGAGGGGCTCAACCGTGTGTGCGATCTGTCTAACGAAGCCTGGTTTACTCCCGCCTCCGAAGATTTTTATGAAATTCCTTTTAAAAATCTCATAGTTTACTCCAATGTCCACCGAAGCAAACGCTGAGGACAGCATCAAATTTAGTGCCCGAGAGCCTGGTAGTAACCCGGACCGAATGAATGCAATTTTATCATGATCTTCCGTAATGGAGGAATTTACGATGGCAGACTCACATAGATCTAGGAACTGTCTCGCCGAATAATCTGACTCGCTGCCGGAGAACTGTCGAAAACTGGCGTGAGTTGGAATGACCCGAATCGGTGGAGGGGGGGGGGGGGGGGGGATTGGTAGGCATTGTGACCGGTTGAGTGGGGGTTAAGTATCCCGAAGAACCCGGAGGTGAAGGGTCCCTGTTTGGAATTGAGAAATACTGAGTACCTGAACGTAAACTTACAACATTAAGATCATTGGTGCCTGAACCGTGTTCCACTTCCTCCTACCCTGAGGGACTCGTTAACTGTTTAAATGTGTCACCGAGTTTAGCGAGTGTCTTTGTTCATATTATGGCTTAAATCAGTTACAATATATGAGCATATTTTAATTGCTGTAAATATTAACGTAACGCGTCTGAGTTAAAAGTTTGCGCCGTACCCCTAAAAACAAGAAGGGATGGTAAGCAAGGTGGCCGTTAGACGTAATAGAAAGTTAAGGTTATAATGTCAGGTTATAATGTAATGTTATAATGTTATGGTTATATGAAATAATGACCCAATAACGCAGCCGTTATTTGGTTAGGAGAAATAAGTGAGCATGCCCTTAAAGTGCGGGTTTCTCCCGAACAGCGAAGAGAAAACGGAGCAAGGGCACACTGAGGAAGTTTGAATTAGAGTAGGGAAATCACCGTTTTACCGCTAACAGACAACAAGAAGGATCAATACCGTATGCAAATGATCGTTACTCTCACAATTACGACTGATTAACAGTGTTAGATACACATAAATAAAAGAGTCGTGCCTCTGATGCAATTTTGCTGAGTTTGCACTTGTGAAAATATTTGGAACAGGTACAATACCGAGAATATTCAGCTGACGTAGAGCTGGTGACGAAGGATGTCGTCGCTCATGGGGTACCTGGAGCCTATGGAGTTGCGTTGGAAGACCTTGGCCGCGGCAGGAGCGCGTGGAAGGTTGACTGATGGCATGGAGACTGACCCCCGTAATGGCTGCTGGAAACTGCTGACGATATAGTCGGGCAGGTGCGTGGCAGGGCGGGCGCCGGAACACTGCTGCCAGACGTAGGACGGCTGCGATGCTCTTGTTATTTTGAGAGTTGTGGGGGCAGCGGTTGTAGATATGGCAACCTGGGTGTGTACCCTCTTAAGAAGGCGCCTTGTAGTAACGGTGGTGGGTACTGCTTGCAGTCACCGGGAGATGTCCGCGTTTGCCCTGGTTGACTGTTTGCCGGAAGAGGTTTGGGCCGATGCTCCCGGCAGCGGCGGTGTTGCCGCTGTGTTGCTTGGAGCTTGTGGGCTCTGCGGGGAGTGCCTCCTTCTGCGTACCACGGAGGGCTTGGAGTGAGCTGGGAGTGGCTGGTTGTTGGCCTGTAGAGAGCTTGTAGAAGTGCGTAGGCCTGTAGTTGGCCTGTAGCAGGGATTTTGACTCCTTCCTTCCTTCTACGCCTGTCCCCGGATTTGTTGGTGAGTTCTTGTGGCTTGGAGCTCTTGTAGGACAACTAGGTAGCGAAGGGCTCGGGCGCGTTGGGACACCGTCTGCCACCGGTGAACGCTTGGTTGCGGGGACTTGCGGGCGTGAAGGGAAACTCTTGCTGTCTTAGAAGAAATATATTCTTAACCTAAGATACAGCGTAGCGTGGGTGAGAGAGACGAGACGCTAGGTGTGTGTCGTGCGAGCTCTCTCGAAGGAGTGACGAGTTACAGAGTGGAAAATAATGAAGTTACAATTGGTCACGTATGTCAAGGTGACCTCTAAGCTTGATGAAATGCTTTGTATACAAACTGAGATGGTAAACACTGACAGCTGACATTCCTACAAGGTGGCGTGATCTATCTGTCGTGTTTTTTTTTCCATTGATATACTACAATTACTATAACAAGGTCGTCCCACCGAGCTGAAGCAAAATGCCAGAAGCATCGCCTCTTCGGTGGGTCCAGAGGATGTACAGGAGCGATAGGACAGGAAACAGAAATAAGGTTATGGTCGGAGGAACCCAACGGAGAGAACAATTTGACAGAGTAAGCAAAAGGATTAGAGGTAAGGAAGAGGTCTAGAATGTTGGGCCTGTCTCCAAAACGGTCGGGAATACGTGTAGGGTGCTGAACCAACTGCTCTAGGTCGTTGAGGAGAGCAAAGTTGTAGGCTTGTTCACCAGGCTGGTCTGTGAAAGAGGATGAGAGCCAAAGCTGGTGGTGAACATTCAAATCACCCATAATGGAGATTTCAGCGAAGGGAGAGTGAGTCGAGATGTGCTCCACTTTAGAATTCAAATAGTCAAATAATTTTACATACTTAGTAGAGTTAGGTGAGAGATAAACAGCACATATGTATTTAGTAATAGAATGACAATAAAGTCTTAGCCAGATGGTGGAAAATTCAGAAGAGTCAAGGTCGTGGGCACGAGAGCAAGTGATGTCGTTGCACACGTAGGCGCAACATCCAGCTTAGGATTAAAATTTAGGATAGAGATAGTAGGAGGGAACAGAGTAGAAGTTGCTGTCAGTAGCCTCAGTAACCTGTGTTTCGGTGAGGAAGAGAAAATAAGGTTTAGAGGAGGAGAGATGGTTTCCACAGTATGAAAATTAGAACGAAGACCACGAATGTTGCAGAAATTGATAAGGAGGAGGTTCAAGGTTTCAAGGTGTGTGTGTTGTGTGAATGTAGTGTGGTGTAGAAAGAGAGAGGAACTGTCTTTAGAGCATGCTGAACTGCTCTCTGGTGTTGATGAGACAAAGGGAAACGGTTAGTGAGGGACATGGTCTTTGGAGGGCTTGCACCCTCCTCGCTTCCCATATATCCTCACCGAGAATGGTCACACCGTTCAGTAGGTTTCTTCCTACCTACTCCTACTATAGGATCGCAAAACAGTTCATGGTAATCCCAGCAACTTTTACGAGAGGCCTTTCAAACGGGCGGACTTAGGCGCCGTTTAGGATGGAAAAGAGCCTACATAGAGACTTCATATTTGCCTGGAGTAAATCTTGAGGCGGTCTCCCTAGGGTGGGCTAGACGACGCGCCCTTAGCTGTATGCCCCAATGATTAACTGAGTTCCTCCTCTCCGGCACTCAGGAGGCTTCGTGATCATCGTGATGCGCCATGAGTTCCTACAGACCGTGCCTTCCTACAAGGACAAGCTGGAGCCTTACATGGACCAGCTGGAGGCGGACAGGAAGTGGAAGAAGGTAAGGAGCACCGTTGCGGATTATCGTACTCAGAGCATCGTTACCGTTTTTGACACCTAACTATTGCCAAGAAACATCAGGAATTCACTATTTTAACGATAGATATAAATTAATCTAGTTATTGAGCCCCAGGAGACATATTTGAAGTCGGAAGTTGGTAAATATATAAGAGGCTGATGATGATGATGATGGTCATAATTCCTTCAGGTGGAGCGGCGCATCGTCCCAAACTATTTCTGTGACAAGGAGGGTCTCGTCTTCGTCTTCCGCATCACTAAGCCTGAGTGAGGAGGAAGAGGAGGGAAGGGAAAGGAGAGAGATGAAGAGGAGGAGTTATAGTGGTGCTGTGCCAAGGCCGTCTCTGTGTAACAGCCTTGGCTTTTGTCGCGGCACCCGAGACTGAGGTGAATTATCGTGCTCTGGCAACCTGGCGTCATGGCGTCTACGATGTTATATGAGAGTCTACGCATAGGGCACATTTGTCTGTATTAATCATATTATTGAAATTGTCGTAAAAATCTGTTTTAGTTTATAAGACTGAGGCTGCAGAATCCTTAACCTCAGACCTTGCTATCATCTCCGATTGGGATAAAAGGAACCTTTGGGTTTTTGTGTCCTTCAATGCCTCAAAAACCCAATTTATCCACCTTTCAACTCGACACAATCTTCCAGACACCTATCCCCTATTCTTCAACTACACTCAGCTGTCACCTTATAATTCTTCAGAACTAAGTATCCTCGGTCTATCCTTAACTCAAAATCTTAACTGGAAACTTCTCATATCTTCTCTCACTAAATCAGCTTCCTCGAGGTTGGGCGTTCTGTATCGTCTCCTCCAGTTCTTCTGCCCCGCACCGCTGCTATCCATATACAAGGGCCTTGTCCGCCCTCGTATGGAGTATGCATCGCACGTGTGTGGGGGGCTCCACCCACACAGCTCTTCTCTATCTTTCGGCCACTCCTCTGTTGTAAAAAAAAAATTAGGTCGCTGATTATGTAGCTGTACGTGTGTGTGCATGTGTAATAGCAAGTTGCCAGAACACGATAACGAAGACCTCAGACTCGTGTGCTGCGACTATAGTATACGTTTAGGAATGCTTGGTCTGGGTCTTGGGGTCTTGATGATGTACAGACATGTGTATATATAATAAACGGGTGTCTACTTCCCCTCAGAATCATGTTAATCTTAGTTTGTTTCTCAAGTTAATTTAAGTGATTACTCTTCCTAATTTTAAATGTGTCTGCTGTTCCTAATGTATAATGTGTCTGCTGTTCATAATGTATAATGTGTCTGCTGTTCCTAATGTATAATGTGTCTGCTGTTCACTTAATGTATAATGTGTCTTAGCATTCTAATTTAAAAGCGTCTGCTGTTCCTAATTTTAAAAGCGTCTGCTGTTCCTAATTTTAAAAGCGTATGCTGTAGCCCTACGTGGCGCAATGCAGAGAAGTTAACTTATTTAATCTGAAAGTAAGTGGAAATGATCAGCAATTGTGATTTAAGTTAAGTAACAGAGTAGTGAAGTATATGTGGCAGTGAGCATGTGGAAGGGCCTTGTCCGCCCTCTCGTAAGGAGTATGCATCTCACGTGTGGGCTCCATTCACACAGTTCTTCTGGACAGGTGGAGTCTAAAGCTCTTCGTCTCATCGGCTCTCCTCCCTCCCTGCTGATAGTCTTCTCTCTAAAGTTTTGCCTCTCTTTCTATCTTCTATGGCTCCTTTTCGTTATTGCTCTTCTGAACTTGCTAAATGCACCTCCCCCCCTTCCACGGCCCCCGCTGCACGACTTTCTACTCATGCTCATCCCTATACTGCTCAAACCCCTTGTACAAGGTTAACCAACATCTTCCTGTTTCATCCCCTCCTTTGGTAGACTCTGGAACAGCCTTCCTTCATCTGTGTTCCTCCTGCCTACGACGAACTCTTTCAAGAGGAGGGTATCAGAACCACCCTCTCCTCCCGAGCAACCCTCTTTCAGCTATCTCTCGATTCTTTTTTAGGAGCAGCGGTAAGCGTTTTTATTTTTATTATTGTTTCTTGTTTTTTGTGCCCTTGAGCTGTCTCCTTTGTTGAAAAAAAAAAGGTGTTTTACGTTGTTCTGTGGGATGTTGTGACCTTAATATACAGGCGGAGAATCCAATTGGCTGTTGTGAGCCATATGGAGTGGTTTAGGTTTCAGAATTTCTCCTTGACAGTGTGTTAGGAACAGTCGGGTAGAGATTGCTTTCCCAATTGGTCCTGCGAAGCCATGCTGGCCCGCCAGTTACCATCAAGTTTTTCGGAAAATAGGTGACATAAAGGGACAGCTCATTGCCATAGACTGATAAATGAACCAATGAACTGGGTGAGTAAGGCTTTTTCTCAAATGACAAATCACCCCAGATTTATTCCGGTATTTACAACTGTACCATCACATCAATCGCCAATGATACGTTATCCATGGAAATTCCTTTTCTATTAGCAAACTGTTTAGCTCTCAGTGGCAATAATCTCTTTTGCAGAACCAGTGGCAGCTGAATACTGGCCTAGATATTCTGAACCTGGATTCCAGCCGCTATAACAATACATATGCTCTTCAAATTGCACCTCTCTCCTATAGTCCTCTATTTCCAATCTTCTCCGTAGTAAGAGTTTCTTTCCTTCCATCAAAGTAGATGCCTGCAACTTATAACTTTCTCGTGTGCTTCCAGTTTACGATTGCCTCGATCTCCGTACTTTGTTCCTATCTATGACTTTGGAAGGATCCTCTTTTGTAGCAATAACCCCTAAATCTTCAAGGATTGCACTAGATAGTAATGCAGCTTTTCCACGATCGGTTTACCTCCAACCCAGTTACAAACCTCATGGAAAAGAAGAGAACAGACGTTTTGTTCTCTATTTTTTTCTATTTTTTCCATCTCTTCATTGTTGTCCCACAGCTCCACCTTCTTTTGGTTTTTCTATGATGGAGCTGGCGCTTGGAAAGGGAGTGTATTCATCTTCCTGGAGTTAGTCAAATTTGAGGACGAGGTATCACTTTGAACAGAACATCCTGATGCTTGTAACTGGCTTTGATGGTCTTGCAGCATATTGATTTCTTCTTTTCTTCTCTTTTCCTAAATAAAGCTTCCAGATTGTTCGTTTGTCATCACTCCTCAATGAACATTTTACGTTCATTTATTTGGTCCTCTAGAAATTCTTGTTCTATTTTGAGGACTTTTTTTTTTTTTTCTGTCGAGGACAGGCACAGTACTGAATTCAGGGCACCTGCAAGCTGTTACTTCAAATAATCTAGCAGCATCTCTGATGAACTCTTTAACTTTCTTATCATAACTTGGGCATTTTTTTTTTTTCGGTCTTTGAAACGTTTCAGCAAGTTCCTGTATTTGTTGTGATAGGCTACTAATTTGTCCAACAATGCGAATTCTGACTGATTATGGGGATGTTTTCCTGGCTGTAAATGCGAACTATCTTTTCTGCAACACGCTTAGATATCATGTGAACTGAAGGACTCTTTGATGATTCAAGCATTTTATATTTATGCCACAGAACACATGATAGAACATCTTTGTATGTAGGAAGTTGGTTTTCTGGGAGATCATCCACTTGGCTTAAAGATAGGACACATGTCACACCTTGTCCTAAACGAACACACAGTGTCGTTTTTTGTGTTTGACCTTGGCTGTTATGGGACATCGTGATTTGTGGTACGTCCAGTAGAGGCCGAGGAGCAATACATCCATCCTCTACGTCTGCCAAAGAGAAAATGAGCTATCACCATACTTCAGGACTTCCCCAGCAACTTTCTAAAAGTGTTATATGCTCTTTTTGAACTTGCTTACTGCATACCTCTCCCCTCCCATGGCCCCACTTTGCACGAGTTTTAATCCAAGCTTATCCCTATACTGTCCAAATCGCCTTATGCACAGGGTTAACCAGCATCACTACTCCTCCGTTCCTTACACTGTGCAAACTCTGCAACAATCTTTTCTTCATCTGTATTTCCTCCTGTATAGAGTTGAACTCTTTCAAGCGGAGAGTATCAGGACGCCTCTCCTTCGAAATTGACCTCTTTTTTGGCCACTCTTCTAACTCTTTTATACGGGCAGAAGTGATCCAGCCGGGCTATATTTTCTTCCATTATGATCTCTTTTTTTTTTTGCCCTTGAACCCCCCACAAACACACGCACACGCACACACAGGTATACAGAAACAACATAAACACGGGTAGGAAAGTATTAAGCCCAAAACCAGAGTGACTTTTGATCTCCGAAAACCTATTTTTGGGAACCCGGAATGACGATAACTATTATAGAGAGGGATCCTCGCTCTCGCGATAAAGCCAAGAGAAAAACGGCAGATTTCCCAACTTATAGTCTACAAAGTGTCTAGGCTGCACCAGAAAAATGAAGTAATAACACGTGGAACAGTCTAATGAAGCGATCGAGAACGGCGTCAGCAGCGCCACCTGGGCATAGGTAGAGGAAGGTGCCGCCAGTTCCACACCTCATTCTTTCAATGCGCTTCGACGGAGACTGGAGGAACCTTCTCAGGGGAAGGAGGGAGGGAAGTAAGGAATGTGCACTAGTCATTCCGGGTTCCCAAAAATAGGTTTTTCAGAGATCAAAACCGTCATTTGTGAACCCTTCATGACTAGTGCACGATAGCTAACTCCCACTTGGAGCTGGAGAAAGGGAACTCTCTCGAAGTACTACGTACTTGAGTCTACATCTGGGTTCCGCAAGTTGGTAAGTATAGAACCGACTGAGGTTGTTACCCTTTTAAGTGTTACTTTTAAAGTGGTTGGTGTTAAATGTTAAGTTTAAGGCGCGAACTGTTATCTCCTCGTCACAGGGCCGGTGTTACCGTGGCCTGCTTCACAATTGATTGTAGTAGGTGAGATAACACAATAGCCTTTAGTTAAGTGAGGTGTGTGGCCGAGCGGTAGCCGATATAAGTTCACTTTAGTTCACTTTAGTTCTCTCTCTCACAGGGACATTAAAAGGTGTGATGAATTTTAACTATATTAACAGTTTTACACAATAGTTATGTGAGCGAGTCACTTTGAAACGAGCCAGCCACACACCACAGAGCGCGGACGGAGGATATCACCGTCCGCCACCCCGCTGCCCACTGTCTTCTCTCCTATTCTCTGCGTCATCTCTACTCCTCCGTTCCTTAAACTGGCAAACTCTGGAACAATCTTTCATTATCTGTATTTCCTCCTGCTTACGAGTTGAACTCTTTCAAGCAGAGTATCAGGACCTCTCCTTCGAAATTGACCTCTTTTTTGGCCACTCTTCTAACTTTTTTATAGGGGCAGTGATCAGGGGCTATATTTTCTTCCATTATTATTTTTTTTTTTTGTTTTGTTTTACCCTTGAACCCCCCTCCCCACACACACATAAACACTCGGTATACAGAAACAACATAAACACGGGTAGGAAGCTATTAAGCTAAAACCAGAGTGACTTTTGATCTCTGAAAAACCTATTCTGGGGAACCCGGAATGACGATAGTTATTATGGGAAGATCCTCGCTCTCGCAATAAAGCCTCGAAAAAACGGCAGATATCCCAACTTCAGTCTACAAAGTGTCTGGGCTGCCAGCAAAATGAAGTAATAACACGTGGAACAGTCGAATGAAGCGATCGAACGGCGTCAGCAGCGCCACCTGGGCACAGGTAGAGGAAGGTGTCGCCAGTCCCACACCTCATTCCTTCAATGCGCTTCGACAGAGACTGGAGGAACATTCTGAGGAAAGGAGGGTAAGGAATGCACTAGTCATTCCGGGTTCCCCCAAAAAGGGTGCACGATAAAGCTAACTCCCACGGAGCCGGGGAAAAGGGAGCTCAATCGAAGTACTACATACTTGAGTCTAGAAGTTGGTAGTGTAGAACCGACTGGGGTCGCCGGCCTTACCGTATCAAAGTTAAGTAACAGAAAATCCACTCCGTTACAGAAATACCAACGAATAAATCTCCAAGGTAGTCGTGAAACTTCATTTGATAGCAAAATAGGCACAACGACCTATAGCGACAAAAAAAAACGCAAGGAGAAAGGAACATATATACAGGAGGAAGGGTGGGTGCACCTTCACCTCGTTTTTACCTTGCTGCCGAGGAGTAAAAAAAAGTTAAATTTCTTCCTATTCCATCTCCTCGACGGGGAAGTCCTAACATAACGCAGGGGCGTCGTCTGAACGGAGAGATAGGAACAGGAAGCAGTGCTCCTGGACGCTCTCCTTGACCCGGTCAGGGAATGGGTCCTAAGAATGCCAGGAGGCCGCTACCCCTCGGACATCGTGAGCACGGGTCATGTCCCGGATCTCCTTCCTCTATGACGGTCCTTGGAGGCCTGCAATCCTCCTGATTGACAGAGGGAGGGCTGAAGCAGGATCTAGAAAAGGTGATGTTGTTCGTGCGCCGTAGAATCTGTTATGTAGTTCCTTAAGGCTGACACAGGGGCAGAGTGGGTGAGGCTCGCCTTGCAGGCACCAGACTGGTATGACCACTGGTTGGAGACAGTGGTCGAGGCGCTCATTCTTGGCTAGCAGTTTTGGGGAGGAAGCTAAGGACACTGCAGGTCCATCTGTTGTGAATGTAGTGTAGCTGGGAAAACGTGAGAGTCCTGAGCTGCGAGGACCTGAACCTAGAGGCGAGGGCGACGAGGAATTATTAGGAAATCCATTTCTGAAGGTCTGTCCTGGTACCTAGTGGAAGAGAGAGACGTTATAACCTTTTATAGAGACCAAAAACGGATGTCTCTTCTAAGGGAGGATCATGGTGAAAGAGGCTACGCTTGAGGAGTTGAACTGAGCGGGGTCTAGGACAATTCCCCAGCCAGGAGTTATGAACTGCAGTACACCTTCTTGGAGATCATTTATGGCTTTTGAGATGCGCCGCCATCCAAGCTACGCAATATCTCCTCTCATCTTGAATAATTACAAGCAACAGGTTCTCTAGTGTTCAAAGAAAGCATTCCGATGAATTACAGGTAACACCACACACTTCACTTCATCATCAAATGTTTGAAGCAAGTGCAATGTCTAGAAACAGATACTTTGGTCCAAATTCAACCTGGGGCTGCATTTAATTTTGAACCACATCAGGGGTGTAGGCAACCATTACAAAATGTACCAGTGTTTTACGTTGTTCTGTTGGATGTTGTGTACCCAGCACACAGGCGGAGAATCCTATTGGCTGTTGTGAGCCATCTGGAGTGGTTGGGTTTCCTGGTTTCTCCTGACAGTGAATTATGTCAGGAACAGTCTTTGGGGTGCTTTTCCCAATTGGTCCTGCGAAGCCATGTGGCCCACTTGTTTTACCATCGAGTTTTTCAAAAGGTGACGTGGTGACAGCACATTGCCATGGAGCTGACATATGAACCAATGAACTGGGTGGGCAAGGCTTTTCTCGATTTTACAAATCACCTGTTGCCGCCACCACAAAATATCTCAGAGAGGTTCAACTTGCTCACTGTTTCTGTATTTCACTCTCCGCTCACCAAGATCACAAGTGGACAAACTAGGAACAAAACCAGGAAATTAATGTTTTTCCTACTGTGTATTCCCCAGTGAGCATGCATGGTGGACAGCAGTGACACTTATTTCTGCCAAGGTATTTCTCGCAACACCGGCCCGTGTAGTGGGCCCCATAAATCATGTCCTTCCTGCACTGCATATTTTCGTCGCCCCGCAGTGTCAGATACATTTAAACTAATCCAACCTAACTGACTGACCTAGCTGGCTGGGGTCTTCCCTCCCTCGAATCCATGGGTGTTACGCTCTCCCTACCAGCCCCCCTCCCCATTGCGCCCGCAAGAAACTAACTTTTCAAAATCGTTTGTGGCGTTTCTAGCAGTTTGCGACGCAGATATATAGGGTTCAAAATACATAGAATAAAGTGTGAGTGGAGCCCTCCCACGTGAGATGCATACTCCATACGAGGGTGGACAAGGCCCTGTATATAGATAGCAACTGTGCGGGGAGAAGAACTGGCGGAGACGATACAGAACGCTTAACCTCGAGGAAGCTGATTTAGTGAGAGGAGATGCAGTTTCCAGTTAAGATTTTGAGTTAAGATTAGACCGAGGATATTTAGTATTCAAGATGGTGAAAGCTGAGTGTTGTCGAAAACAGGAGATAGGTGTTTGGAAGATTGTGTCGAGTTGATAGGTAGAGAAATTGGGTTTTGAGGCATTGATGGACACAAGGTTCGTTTACCCCAATCGGAAATGATAGTAAGGTTTGAGGTTAAGCGTTCTGCAGCCTCAGTCTGGAGTCATGTAATTCCTGTTGAGAGGGTCTTCTGTTGAAAGAAGTTGAATAATGCAGAGCGGAGTCATCAGCGTATGAGTGGATAGGACAGTTTGTTATGGAAAAAAAATATCATTTATGAATAACAGGAAGAGAGTGGACGATAGGACAGAGCCCTGTGGAACACCACTGTTAATAGGTTTAACCCTATACGTTCCGACCCCTTGAGATTTTTCGCCCTCGTATAGCCAGCATCGTATTGATTTTTCTGAACAACAATAACGCTCGTGAACACTAAGTACTGGAACCTAATCAATGGTGTAAAGCAATAGTGAATAATGAGTGAAAAGAAACTCTCAAGAAATAAAATCCTTTTCTCCCTCTTCCTCCTATTCTTCCTTCTTTTCTTCTTCTTCCTCCTCTTCCTATTCTTCCTTCTCTTCTTCTTCTTCTTCCTCTTCTTCCTTCTTTTCCTCCTCCTCTTCTTTCTCCTTTTCTTCTTCCTCCTCTTCCTCTTCTTTCTCCTTTTATTCTTCCTCTTCCTCTTCTTCCTCCTCTTCCTCCTTTTCCTTTTCTCGCTAGCTTCTCGCCTCTTGTTCGGCCTCGTCCGTTTCTTCGGCCTCTTCCTCTTCTTCCTCTTCCTTCCTTCTTCCTCTTCTTCTTCATCTTCCTCCTCTTCCTGTTCTTCCTCCTCCTCCTCTTCTTCCTCTATTTCCTCCTCTTCTTCCTCTTACTCTTCTTCCTGCTCTTCCTCCTTTCCTTCCTCCTCTTCTTCCTCCTTTTCCTCTTCTTCCTCCTCTTCCTCTTCTTTCTCCTTTTCCCTCTTCCCTCTTTTCCCCCTCCTCTTCCTCTTCTTCTTTTTCCTTTTCCTCTTCCTCTGCTTCCTACTTTTCCTCCTCTTCCTAGCTTCTCGTCCTCTTCTTCCTCATTCTTCCTCTCACTCTTTTCTTCTTCCTTCTCATCTTTCTGCTTCTTATTCTTGATTTTGCTCTTCTTCTTCCTCCTCTTCCTCTTTCTCTTCTTCCTCCTCTCCCACCTCTTCCTCTATTTCCTCCTCTTCTTCCTCTTCCTCTTCTTCATCCTCTTCCTCCTTTTCTTCCTCTTCTTCCTACTCTTCCTAGTATTCCTCTGATTCCTTCTTCCTCTTCTTCCTCCTTATTGTCCCTTCCTCTTTTCCTCCTCTTCTTCCTCTTCCTCCTCTTCTTCTCTTTCCACCTCTTCCTAGCTTCTCGTCCTCTTCTTCCTCTTCTAGCTTCTTCCTCCTTTTCCTCCCCTACCTCTTCTTCTTCCTCTTCCTTTTCTTCTTCCTCTTTTTCCTCCTCTTCTGCATCTTCCTCTCCTTCCTCTTCTTCTTCCTCCTCTCCCTCCTCTTCCTCTATTTCCTCCTCTTCTTCCTCTTCCTCTTCTTCATCCTCTTCTTCCTCCTTTTTGGTGATGATGGTGATGGTGGTGATGATGATGGTGGTGATGATGGTGATGATGGTGATGATGGTGGTGATGATGATGGTGGTGATGATGATGGTGATGATGGTGGTGATGATGATGGTGGTGATGATGATGGTGGTGATGATGATGGTGGTGATGATGGTGGTGGTGATGATGGTGGTGATGATGGTGGTGATGATGATGGTGGTGATGATGATGGTGGTGATGGTGATGGTGGTGATGATGATGGTGGTGATGGTGATGATGGTGATGGTGGTGATGATGATGATGGTGGTGATGATGATGGTGATGATGATGGTGATGATGGTGATGATGATGATGATGGTGGTGATGATGGTGGTGATGATGATGGTGATGATGATGGTGATGATGATGGTGATGATGGTGATGGTGGTGATGATTATGGTGGTGATGATGGTGGTGATGATGGTGGTGGTGGTGATGATGATGGTGGTGATGATG